>NC_066541.1:14096870-14111870 GCF_024679095.1 Eriocheir sinensis | reverse complement strand
TCGTCTGGATGGTTGGGAGACTTAATAATCGACTCTCAAATATCGGGAGGAGGCGGAGGAGAAGGAGGAGGAGGAGGAGGAGGCGGCAGCAGGAGGAGAAGGAGTTGGAGACAGTGGGAGGAGGAGCAGGAAGAAGCAGGATAAGGCAGAAGACAGGAGGAGGAGAAGGAAGAAGGAGAAAGTAAACTGAGGAGGAGGAAGGAGAAAAGCTGAAAACAGGAGGATGAGAAGGAAGAAAGAGAAGGGAAAAAGAGGAGGAGTAGGAGGAGAAGGAGTTGGAGACAGTGGGAGGATGAGAAGGAGGAAGGAGAAAGTAAACTGAGGAGGAGGAAGGATAGAAGCAGAAAACGGGAGGATGAGAAGAAAGAAAAAGATAAAAAGAAGAGGAGGAGGAGTAGGAACCAGACAGGAGGATCAGACAGGAGAGTACAGGAAGAGGAGAAGGAAAAGGGATATCACAGAAACAGGAGGAGGTAGAGGGAAGAGGAGGAGTAAAAAGTAAGATGAAAGCGGAGACAGAAGGAAGATTCAGGAGGTGGATTCAGGAAGAGAAGGCAAGAAGGAAACCCAGCAGGCAGAAGAGGAAGAAGGAAGGAAACGGGAGGAGGAAGAAAACTGAAGGGATGGCAAGAGGAAGAGACGGAAGTAGGAGGAGGAGGAGGAGGAGGAGGAGGAGGAGGGGGAGGAGGCAGAAGCAGGAAGAGGGACAGGTAACAACATCAGGAGGAAGAGGAGGAGGAGGGGGAGGTAGGGAAAGGCAAGAGAACAAAATAAGAGGCAACAACACAACAAAACAAAGCAAGAGGAGGAAACAGAATGAATAGGGCAGAGGAGGAGGAACAAGAGGAATAAGAGAAAGACGGGTATGTGCGGGCAGACGCTTGAGACGGTACCTTCGATTGGGATGGGTGTCCAGTCTTGGGAGCGGGAGGTCAGGCCGGTGCAGAAGGAAGGTGAGAAATGTTAGTTGTGTTTCGCGATACTGCCTTGACGTGGAGTGCTTACGGGATGGAGCGGGGAAGGAAGGCAGGAAGGAGGAGAAAGAGAGAATGGGGAGGATGGAGAAGCAAGAATATTGACGAAGAACAAGAGGAGGAGAAATAGGAAATTGATGAGGAAAAGAGAAGAGAGGAGAAAAGAAGAAGAAAGAACAACGGGTAAGATGGAGCAGGGGGGAGAAGAAAGAGAAAATAGAATGAGTAGGAAAATTTGCAGTAAAAAGATGATTAAAGTAGTAATAATAGTAATAGAAGGAGGAGCAGGCGAAGAAGCAGGAGAAAGAAAGTAGAAGAATTTGGAAAGAGATGAGGTAAAAAGAAGATGGGGAAGGAGGAAGTACTAGTTGTCGTAGTAGAAGGAGAAGGAGGAGGAGGAGACACAAACGTAGGAGTAGGAGAAGAAAGGAGAAAAAGCAAAGAACTGTTGGTAGGTTAATTCCTGTTTTGGGTGTGATGGTGGAGATGATGGCTGTTGATAAGAGGTGGTGGTTGGGGGTGGGGGGGGACGAGGTGGACTGCAGTGTTAATGGTGGTGGTGGTGGTGGTGATGGTGATGGTGGTTGGCAGGAAGGAGATAGTGGTTGTTGGAGGGGTAGGAAGATGATGGTTGTGGTGGTGGTGGTGGTGATGTTGGGGGTGGTGGACTACAGTGTTTGTGGTGATGGTGGTGGTGGTGGTTAGGAGCAATGAGGTTTAAGGGAGGAGGGAAAGGAGATGGTGGTGGTAGTGGTGGTAGTGGGTGGGAAGAGAGGGAAGATAATGGTTAGGAGCAAGGAGGTGGGTACGGGGGCAGGTTAGGTTAGGTTAGGTTAGGTTAGGTCAGGTTAGGTTAGGTTAGGTTTGGGAAAGAAAGTGGTGGGGGCGGGAAGGAGACAGTGGTAGTGGTGGGGGTGGTGGTGGTAGTGGGTGGGAAGAGAGGGAAGATAATGGTTAGGAGCAAGGAGGTGGGTAGGGGGTAGGTTAGGTTAGGTTAGGGAAAGAAGGTGGTGGTGAAAGGGGGAGGGAAGGGGACAGTGGTAGCGGGGCGGTGGTGGTGGTAGTGGTAGCGGTGGCGGTGGTGGTGGTAGTGGTAGCGGTGGCGGCGGGTCTCCCAGGGTGGAATATATTAATAGAGGCGGCAGCTGTGAATGGCGTGGTGATCCTGGCGGCTGATAGAGCGAGCGCGCGAGTGAGTTTCTTCGGAATTTGTCGTTTTTATGGTTTGAGGGACACACGAAAGCGACTCTCACTTCACCGCCGGAACTGAGGAATGTTTTAGCTTGAGTTGCCGTAGCGCGAGACGTGAATCAAATGAAAGAAAATGGAAATGACGAAAAGAAACGAACGCCGAAGAAAAGTGCAAATTGACGATGATGAAAAGGAAATTGCAAGAAGAGAAGCTTACGAGAAAATAAAGAGGATGATGCTGATGATGCTGAGTAGGAGGAGGAGGAGGAGGATCAGGATAAGAGGAGGAGGGAGGAGAAGGTAAAGGGGAAGGATGGAGAGAATACGGAGAGCGTGCGAAAGACAACAACAACAACAACAAAAAACAACAACAACAACAACAACTATCTCTACAACTACTCTCCTCCTCCTAGAAAAAGAGAGAGAGAGAGAGAGAGAGAGAGAGAGAGAGAGAGAGAGAGAGAGAGAGAGAGAGAGAGAGAGAGAGAGAGAGAGAGAGAGAGAGAGAGAGAGAGAGAGAGAGAGAGAGAGAGAAAGGAAGAGAAAAGGAGGAGGAGGAGGAAGATGATGATACTGAGTAGATGAAGGAAGAGGAAGAGGATGGGAGGAGGGAGGAGAAATACGAAGGGGGAAAGGATAACAACAACTACAAATTCAACAACGATCCCTTCCTAAAAAGAGAGAGGAGGGAGGAAGGGAAGAGAATCAGACAACCAGTTAGTCCGTCAGTCACTCAGTCAGTTAGCAGTGACGGGGGAGAGAGGGAGGGAGGGAGGGAGAAGGTATATATGGAGGTAGGAGGGAGAGAGGGGTAGAAGAGAGGAGTGTCGGTGTACCACAAACTTGTCTGCACCAAAGCTCACCGCCAACTCTCCTCTGCATGATAATCAAGCGCCCACACCTCGGAGTTGGCAGGAGGAGGAGGAGGAGGAAGAGGAGGAGGACGAGGAAGAGGACAGCGACGCAGCCTCCTCGTCCCTTCGCCTCCACCACACTGCCTCTCCTCCTTCCTCTCGTCCGTCACTCCATCCCAAGGCATTCATAAACACATTAGTCCGTCTTTTTTAACATATCAGCGTCTCAGTTCGCCTGTTTAAAAAGCCTCTCGTATATAGAAGATGCTTTTGGGATATCCATGGACTGTTTTATGGCGCTAGCGATAGTTTTACACGGCTACTACATCAACAGAAAAAAAAGACCCATGAAAAACACCCGATTAATCCTCTCTGTGGCCTTAGGTAATAGACGTAATGGGAACCCGATACGTTTATGAAAATGGACCAAAAACGTAAAAAAACCTATTGAAAGAACGTCCTGGTTGTCCTAAAGGGAATTAATGCTGAGAACGCGGGATTTAGGTCGATGAATATGTATGTGTTGTCGAGTGGTAGATGTCGTTGTTTGTTATATATTAGTTAGTCATCAGATTTGGCTGGAAAGGGATTGTTATGAGGAGATAGCGTGAAATTATGGAAAGTTAGCGAAAGATGGTGATGCTGAGGATATTGATGATAGATGTGAGATACTAACGGGAATAAGAACATCAAGTAGAAAAAAGATGGGAAGAACAAAAATAAATCATAATAAGGATCCACGAAACAAGAATATGGAAAAGAATAACAAGAGTAACAAAAAAAAAGTAAATAATGAAAAGTCCCACCAAACAAGAAAATAAAGATGGAAAAAAGAAAAAAGAGAAAAAAACGCAGCAAACCAAAACGAAACTAAAATAAAAAAAAGACGAATAGAGGAAATAATACAATGAAAGAATATATATAAAAAAAAGAAGGGAAAGAGAAAGAATAACAAGAATAAAAAAAAAAACAATGAAAAAATGGATAGCCAGAAGTAAAATGGAGAAAGAAAAAAAACGGGAATTAACAACAACAACAACAACAACAAAATATATATACCCCATCAATAACAAACCTAACAAAAAATAAGTAAACGTATATATGTAAAAAAAAAAAAAAAAAAACCCCAGCTCCGAAAATAGCCAACTCTTTCCCCAAATCACTTTCTCATTCTCCGTAACTTCCGCCGCGGCCGCTGGTACATTATTCATCGCGCGCCGGATGAAAAATGAATACGGAACGGCTTCAGAAGCTGTCTCGTATGCCACAGAGACGCGCGGAGAGCCACCAGCTACCCTCCTCCTCCCTCCCTCGTGCCCCTCTGCCTCCTCTTCCTCCTTTATCTCTTCCTCCTTCTGCTCTTCTTCATTCTCTTGCTTTTCTTCGTTTTCCTCCTTCTGTTTCTCCTCGCTTCTCTCCTTCTCTTATCGTTTTTGTCCTGTTTCTGCTCCTCTGTTTCTCTTCCTCGTTCTCTCCTTCTCTTTTCGTTCTTGCCCTGTTTTTTCTCCTTCTTGCACGTCCTCGTCTTCCTCCTTTTCCTCCTCTTCCTCTCCCTCTTCGTCTTCCTCTTCATCCTCCTTCTGCCTCTGTTTCTCCTTCTCCCTCTATACTTGACCTTCCCCTCGCGTTCTTGTGCTCACGTTTATGTTCTTCCATGTATGTATGTCCTCCTCTTTCTCCTTTTCCTCCTCCTCTTCCTCGTCATTGTCCTCTTTCTTCTCCTGTTTCGCCTTCTATTTCCTCTCTGCTCGACCTTCTCCTCTCGTTCTTGTCCCTCTGTTTTTGTTCCTCCATACACGTTCTTTTCTTCCTCCTTTTCTTTATCCTTTTCCACTTCTTAATTTTCCTCTTTCTGTTTCTCTTTTTTCTTCTCCCTCTCTGCTCGTCTTCCTTCCTCACTCGTTTTTGTTCTCCTGTTTCTGCTCTTCCATGCACGTCCTTTTCCTCCTCCTTTTTCTTTTGGTTCTCTTTCATTGTCTTCTCGTCCGAATCCTTTTGGTCAGTATCTTATCCTGCTTATTTTCCTTATTTTATTGGAGTCTTTTCTTCTTCTTCTTCTTCTTCTTCTTCTTCTTCTTCTTCTTCTTCTTCTTCTTCTTCTTCTTCTTATAATTAATGTTACTACTACTATTCTTCTTGCTTATCCTCCTGCCCTCCCCCTTCTCCTCCTTCTCCTCCTCCTCCTTCTCCTCCTCCTCTTCCTCCTCCTCCTCCTCTCATCCTGCCAGGTAAATTTTTCCGTGGATCACTGGTGGCTATGCTGGTGGATTTGCCGAGGCAGGGAATAATGGTCGGGTTTTCGTTTTTGGTTTAGTTTTTTTAAAGTTTGCGTCGCTATTTTTTATTGTTTTTTGGGAGGTGGGAATGTGTATTGCATATTGATTTTTTTTGGAGAGTGGAAATAGATGTGCACCTACCGTAGAGTTTTGTGACTGTTCTCGTATGTAGGTGTGTGTCTTCCGTAGGTTTATATATTTTTTTCTATGTTTTTCAGTAGACTATAATATATCTAACAGGAAAAAGAGAGAGAGAGAGAGAGAGAGAGAGAGAGAGAGAGAGAGAGAGAGAGAGAGAGAGAGAGAGAGAGAGAGAGAGAGAGAGAGAGAGAGAAAATGAAAAACTGATAAAATGTTCGTCATCGCTACTCTTGCAAAACAAAACGGGATATACTCAAAATGCGTAGTTAGGTTAGCTTGAAGCGGTGTCTTAAATCGGTCCTGCCCCTCTTGGAAGCGGTCATGTCTTAGGCAGGAGGCGTTTCAGACGGAGGAAGGCTGTTACAGAGTTTACTAGTGAATAGGATGAAAGAAGGAAGATATTACTCAACTCTTGCATTAGGAAGTTGGACAGATGTAACAGGTGATGCTTTTTTCTCTTTTATGTCTTTTCGTGTCACTTAATTTCGACTGTAAAGAAATTGTGCTCGGTTTTCTTGATAATTCTCTAGCGGACGTTTTATAATTATCTGAAAACTCCGTGACGAAGGACTCAAATAGCAACGTTCACTAATTTGCTTGATTAATTAATTGCTCGCTTGCCTGTTTTTTTTAAATCGCACTGTAAAAGCTCACGGAACGAAAAAAAAATTTCCGAGTTTCTTTGTCGTGGTTCTGAATGGAGTCGCGAACACAACGGGAAACGAACGTGTATTCCGCCGTGCTTTATAATGAGCGCACGAACGATGAAAATAGACGAGCTTTGGTTCTGCATTCATTACTCTGCGTTCCGTTATTTCAGTGTCTGTCTGTATGTCTGTCTGTCTGTTCATCGATTCTGTCTGACTCTTTGTTTTCCTCTAGCATTGTGTGTGTGTGTGTGTATGTGTGTGTGTGTGTGTGTGTGTGTGTGTGTGTGTGTGTGTGTGTGTGTGTGTGTGTGTGTGTGTGTGTGTGTGTGTTTGTGTGTTTTTCGGCCTGTCTGTCTGTCTGTATGTATGTATGTATGTATTTATGTCTCCTTTACTTACTCTCTCTCTCTCTCTCTCTCTCTCTCTCTCTCTCTCTCTCTCTCTCTCACTACACTTTCCATGAACGAACGCCAGCTGGATGTGTGTGTGTTTGTGTGTGTGTGTGTGTGTGTGTGTGTGTGTGTGTGTGTGTGTGTGTGTGTGTGTGTGTGAGGCGTGGGGTGCAGGTAAGGGTTTTGAGACTCGTGGGAAATTGAGTTAGTGTTTACCTGTTGCTCCTTCGTGTGTCTCCAGCATGTAGGTTAACCTCGGGAGGGATGCTGTGTCGCCTTTTTTGACGCATTTCTGTTTTCTTTGTCAAATCTTTCCCACTTCGCCTTATAAGTATTGTGTTATAACGTGTGTGTGTGACTAGTGATTCTTCCTTACGTATCTTAAGTCTTTATGTCTTGTTTTTGTTGTATTCTTGTGTTTCCAGTATCAAATCTTTCTTCCTCCGCCTTATAAGTATTGTGTTTTAACGTGTGTGTGTGACCAGTGATTCTTCCTTACGTATCTTAAGTCTTTGTCATACTTTTGTTTTATTGTTCTGTTTTCGGTACCAAATCTTTCCTTCTTCTCTTTATAAATATTGTATTATAGCGTTTCATTCGATGTATGTTTGACCACTACTCTTCCCTCACGTAACTTAGTCTTGAGGGTGACATGGTGGCTTCTTTTGCACGTATTTTTGGTTTTGATGTCTTATTTTGGTCATATTGTCGTGTTTTCAGTGTAAAATCTTTCCTTCCTCCTCCCTCGTGTATAAAGTTTCAGTGTTTCCCTCACGTAACTTAGTCTTGAGGGTGGCATGGTGGTTTATCCTACACGTAGTTTTGGTTCTTGGGTTCAGTCTTTCCTGTTCTTCCTCTTTATTTGGTATATATATAACGTTACTAAAGGCAATATAAGATCAGCAATGTAAGTAAACCCGACGTGCACCTCGTATTTTTTGCTGCGTCGCTCTACGTTACATTATTTTTTCGTGGGACTAATTTATTTTTATATTCTGACTCTTCGGGAATCGTGTCACAATGCTTAAGATGGTGAGGCGCAGGGACGCGTGTATCAACATCGTCTATTCCATATCATTTGCTTAAAGATGACGGTGAGATTTGTATGCGCGGTGTTGTTAGGGAGGATGAACTGTTGTATTTTGCCTCTTACGGATTGCACAGAGCGTCACTAAAGATGAAAGAAGAACAGGGACTTGTGTAGCACCGGCTTCTCATTGCCTTTTGTTTGCTTAAAGGTGATGCGTGTGTGCGTGGTGTTGTTTGTGAGGACTGACTCTATCTTGTTCTACCTTTGCCAGCGTTGACTGGTGTGTTGCGAGACGGAAAGAGGCAAGCAATGTAAATATACAAGACCAGCGTTGCGTTTCGTATTGTTTGCTTAAAAATGATGGAGTATATTTTTCTACGTATATATTTATTATTCTTATGTACACTTCGCATACTGTTTCCCTAGAATTGTTGTTGTAACGTTATACATGAAACGGGAATAATAACGTAAGCATAACATTTATTTGTGTATTGTATATGAATATATTTAAAGCTGATTTTAATATTGAAAACTATTGCTAATATTTCTCTTGTACTTTCGCTTGCGAGAAAAAAAAAATGGAATGTGAACGGCAAGCTTGCGCATAGCACATTTAAATCAGCAGCAGTTTTTAGCGTCAAGGACAATTACTCGGTCGTTACATTCGTTCATGAGGAGGAGAGAAGTGAGGGACCAAGCGTGGTCAGGCGCCTCTCCTTGCGGGACGCCGGGACTTGCCCTCCTGCTGCCTCCCATCAGGTGCTGCCCTCTGCCGGCGGCGGCGGGAAGCAAAGCCGCGCCTCCCCGTGTATACCGTAGCCGCCCACAGATAGCGCTGGTGGCTTGCTGCAGACGGCGATGCGAGTAAAAATATATGAATTAATTACATTACTGAGTCGGTTAATGCAATGAATGTTAGGGATTGATACGAAGCATCAAATAACGTTGGTTTTTGCTGTCAGTTTTGTGGCTGCGAGGTGTTCCGGTAAATACAGGCGCGTAATTAGTATTTGTAGTACGTGGAAATGCGGGATGTATTTTTGATGGATTCGTGACGGGGTTGCGAAATGTATTAATGACCATGCGGGTTTTGGTCTTTATTATTAATATGATTATTATTATTACTATGGTTATTATTATTATTATTATTATTATTATTATTATTATTATTATTATTATTATTATTATTATTATTATTATTATTGTTATTGTTATTGTTGTTGTTATTATTATTGTTATTATTATTGTTATTATCATTATTATTGTTGTTATAGTTATTCTCCTCCTCCTCCTACTACTACTACTACTACTACTACTACCATCATACTACAACAACAACTACTACTACTACTACCACTACTACTACTACTACTACTAACATCAATATCACCACAACCACCACCATCTACCTACTTCCATCGTAACACACACACACACACACACACACACACGCCGATCGCTGGGCTGGACGGGGCACTTACGTAACTTGGCGGACGGAAACTCAACAATCTGCGCAGAAACTTGGCCCCAAGGAGACTTTATTTTGCGCGCCAGGTGGTGTTAAGCTGCCCGGGGAGGGAAGGAAGGAAAAAAGGTATGAAGGAAGGAAGAAAGGAAGCGAGTTGGCGAGAGGAATCAAGGAAGGAATAGCGGAAGAAAGGAAAGAAAAACAGAAAAGCAAGTTAGTGAGAGGAATCAAGAATGGAATAATGGGGGGAAGGATAGAACGAGAAGGAAGATAAAGGAGAAGGAGAAGGAGAAAGAAAAATATTAAAGAATGAAGTTTGCAAAGAATCAAGAAATGAGTAGTGAAAGGGATGGAAAAAGAAGGATGAGGAAGAGAAGAATGTAAAATAGAAGAGATGGAAGTTTGAGAGAGGAATCAAGAAAAGAGTAGTAGAAGAAAGGATGGAAAGAGGAGGAAGAGGAAGGAGGAATAGGAGAAATAAAAAAGTGAAGTCTGAAAGAAATGGAGAATGATAGAATGGAGAGGAAGAAGAATAAGGATGAAAAAGAAGAAAGAATAGAATAGAGAGAGAGAGAGAGAGAGAGAGAGAATGAGGATGAAGAGAAAGGAGAGGAAGAAGTAAGGGAAGGAAGAGGAAAGGGGTTAACAAAGGAGTATGGGCGAGATATGAAGAGGAAGGAAGGAAGAAGGAAAGAGATAAAGGGGGAAAGATCAATGGCTTTATATACATACATAGTGAGGAAAAGGAGGAGGAGGATAGAATGTTGAGAAGGAAAGGAAGGAAGAGAGAGAGAGAGAGAGAGAGAGAGAGAGAGAGAGAGAGAGAGAGAGAGATTCACTGGACATTCAGCTTAGATTTAAATGCAAGTGCGCTAACGTTTAGACGAATGAATATTACGAGAACGTTTTCTGCGCCATGTTTCTCTTTACGTATTTTGTGTGCCGTCACCACCACCACCACCACCACCGACACACCTTTCCTCACCTGTCTCACACCTGCCACACGCCATCATAAATTCAGTCTCCACGTCACCTTCTCATTTATACATATATTTTTTTACCTTTCCTCTCCCCTAAATATAGTCACCTTTGTCTCCCACTAATTCGGATCTCTAAGCCGGTAATTAAATTTAGATTAATTAATATTTTCTGTCCCTCGTCCTCGTCCCGCCGCCGCGTTTCATCAAGGAACGTAAAGGTAATTGAAAATGGCTTATGGCTGGAAAATCTAGATGGACAACTTGCTTTTTTATATTCATTCATTTCACCTTTTTACCAGATTTAATATTTTTCGCTTCTTTATTTTTTTCCCATTTCCTCTCTTTCGTTTTTTTACTTACTTTTTTTTCTCGTATTCCTTCGTTTCACCTATTTTTCCAGATTTGATGTTTCCTCTTTCCTCATTTTTTATATCTATTCATGTCACCTTTTTCCCAGATTTAATATTTTTCTCTTCTTTAGTTTTTTCCCCCTTTCCTCTTTTTTCTTTCGTTTTTTTACTTACTTGTTTTCTCATATTCCTTCGTTTCACCTTTTTTTCCAAATTTGATGTTTTCCTGTTTCTATTTTCTCCCTTTTTCTCTCTTTCTTTCGTTTTTTACTTAACTTTTTATTCTCATAGTCCTTCGTTTCATCTGTCTTTCCCGCTTTGATATTTTTTTCTTTACTTTTATATCCCTTTCCTTTTTCTTTTTCCAGATTCGATGTTTCCTTTTTCTATTTTCTCCCCTTTTCTCTCTTTCTCTCGTTTTCTACTTACTTTTTTTTCATATTCCGTCGTTTCACCTCTTTTTCCAAATTTGATGTTTTCCTTTTTTTATTTTCTCCCCTTTTCTCTCTTTCTCTTGTTTTTTTTTTTTACTTCCTTTTTTACTCATAATAATTCGTTCCATCTCTCTTTTTTTTTTTCTTCTCTACTTTTATATCCCTTTCCTCTTTCTTTTTCTCGTTTTTTACATCTTTTTTTTTTCATGCATCGCTAAAGAAAGTTCTACCTTCTCCTACGGTTGGAAAATCTTTGCATCAGTTTTCTCATCTATATTCCTTTCATCTCTTTTTCCCGCTTTGATATTTTCCTATTTTCTCTTTTTCCCTTCTTTTTTTTCTGTTTTTTTACACCTTTTTTTCTCATATTCATTCGTCATCTCTTTTTCCCACTTTGATATTTTTCTTCCCTGTTTAATTTTTCCTTTCCCTCTCTTTTTCTCGTTTTTCACATACTTTTTTTCATGCATCGCTAAAGAAAGTTCTACCTTCTCCTACAGCTGGAAAATCTAGGTATCAGTTTTCTCATCTATATTCCTTTCATCTCTTTTTCCCGACCTGATGTTTTCCAATTCATTTTTTTTCCTTCCTCTCCTTTTCTTCTGTTATTTTACCTACCTTTTTTTTTCTCATATTCATTCGTTTCATCTCTTTTTCCCGATTTGAAGAGGATTTTTCTATTCTCTATTTTTTTTCCTCTATTCTTTTTTCTCGTTTTTAATTACTCTTTTTTCGCATCGCTAAAGAAAGGTTTCCCTTCTACGGCTGGAATATCTCGACACCAATTTTTCTCATAATTCATTCCTTTTATTTCTTTTTCACGATGGAATATTTTTCTCGACTCTAGTTTTTCTTCTCTCTCCTTTTCTTTCCTTTGTCACTTCCTTTTTTCCTTGAATCGCTAAAGAAACTCCTCCATTAAAAAAAAAAATTATTAATGTTCGTTTACTGATAATTAAGAGCCACAGAAAATCGTTGAAAGGACTGTTTTGATGGGGAAATTACCTCACCTGAATACTCGTTAGGCCTTGGGGCAGGTGTCCAGCGGATTGAAAAGAAAGCGAAAGAAAAAAGTAGAAACATGTCAACGTGGGGCGAAAGGAATATAGTATTTTTTTTATTTCTATTTACTTTTAGAAGCGGTGACGATAACACACACACACACACACACACACACACACACACACACACACACACACACACACACATATTTAAAATACATATGAACAGGCACAGAAAAAACACACACACACACACACACACACACACACACACACACACACAGGGAGAGGCAGCCAAGTAGGTGACAATACATGGACACCTGACTTCCAACACCTGGGAGATAAACGGATGGAGCTCAGATTTTTATATTGTGAGATGCTGTTCGTTTCTTAACACGGATTCTGCGACACGGGAAGACCATTGACGAATTTCATATTTTAGTCGTCTGTAAAATATTTGCTACGAAGAACGAGAGGCAGAGGGGAAGCAGGAGAAGGAGGGGAGGATAGGAAAATCTTGATATTCAGGACAGCATTTTCCCATTTTTCTGAAGCGAAGATACACTCGAGTTTCATCTGAGTCGAGGAATATTTAAAAGATGTGTTGACTTGCTCCTCTGATGTGTTTATTTTTACTGTATTGTTATCTATCTTACTACTACTACTACGACTACTACTACTACTACCACTGCTACTGTATTGCCACTATTACCATAACAACAACAACAAGAACAGAATGGGAAATACCTAAGCAGCCTCAGCATGACCATAAACACTTCTATTTACTTAGCCCTTCTTTCTCCCTCCCTTCCCTCCCTCCCTCGAACCTTCCCTCCCTTCCTTCCTCCCTTCCTCTCTTTCCTCCTCCATCCCTCCAGCAATGTTTTAACTCCTCGCATAAATATTTCTCCACCCTCCCTTTTTTTCTATTTTCTTCGCCTGCCAAATATTGACCTAAGTCCATAGTTGTCCCTTCACCCCCTCTCCCCACGTCCCCCTCACCTCCCCTCCAGGCTCAGGTGTGTTCTGTAAACAGGTAGGGACGGGAGACGAGTCACGCCATTCTTCGTAAATGGTATTGGACAATGAGTAATGGCTTGGTGAAGGGAGGGGAGGAAGGGAGGGGGGAAGAAGGGGTGGGGAAAGAAGGGAAAGGGAGGGAAGATGGGGCTGATGTGATGGGTGTGTGAGTAATGGAGGATATGGGATGCGATGGGATGGGATGGGAGGATGGGAGGGGTGGATGTGATGAGTGTGTGGGTAATGGAGGAAGCGGGATGCGATAGGATGGGATGGGACGGGATGGGATATTGGGTGGGATTTTAGAGAATGGGATGGGATAGGATGGGATGGGATGAGATGAGAGACGATATAATGGGAGAGACTGGGATGGGATGGGATGGGAATGCACTGAGAAAGGACGAGTAGAAGCAAGAAGGGAAGAAGGATGAAAGGCAAAGGCTAAGTTAAGGGCAAATGCTACATGTGCGCGTGGCCTCAGTGCTAATCCCCGTCACAATTAAAGGGTGGAAGGGAATGTAGGTTGTGGGAGATAGAATAGGAATGGAAGAGTAGGTGGAGTGAGAAGAATAGATGGAAAGACTTGTGGAAAGGAAGGAGAGAAAAAGAAAAGTGAAAAAAAATGAGAATGGTAGAGGAAAGTGAGAATGTAGAGGAAGAAATCAAGAATAAGGAATAATGTGTGTGTGTGTGTGTGTGTGTGTGTGTGTGTGTGTGTGTGTGTGTGTGTTTAGCTAGACGGTGTAAGGGAGCACGTTAGAGAAGAGGGGGGCGGGAGAGGGAAAGAGGAAGGAAGGAAGGAAGGGAGGGAGGGAGGGAGGGAGGGAGGGAGGGAGAGAGGAAGTAAGGGAGGGTGAGAGAAGGGAGAGAAGGTAATGTTTGCTCCATATACAAAACAGGAGTGATTAATGGCGCCGGCAAAGGACAGGGAGATGGGGCGAGGAGATTTATATAGAAAACAGGTGGGAAAAACAACAGGTACACACACACACACACACACACACACACACACACACACACACACACACACACACACACACACACACATATCCCTCCCTTCCATCCCACCCTCCACCCGCACCCACACTAGCAACAGTCGGGGAAGGAAAAAATACACTCCAAGAAACGTAAAAAAAAAAAAAAAAAAGTTAGTGTATAAAAAAACAATAGGAGTTCCCTTGGTCTTCTTTTCTTCTGTTTAGTTTCATAACAAAGTAAAAAACATTTGAACCGCCCGGAAAAACAGCCCAGGTCACGGACTGTACACACACACACACACACACACACACACACACACACACACACACACACACGGGCAGATGACCAGGTACGCACAAGGAGATAAAAAGTACGTAAAGGACTAAGAAAAAAAGCATCATTTCCATTAACTCGTCGAAAATGTCTTCACTCTTAGCAAACAGTTCGCGATGAAAGCCGCAACAATGCGATGCGGCTTGGAAACAGTGATACGATGGGTGAAGAAATAAATGCGTGTATGAAACGAGGGAATACGAGGAAATAAACAATAAAACACCGTGTAATAGGAGGAGGAGGAGGAGGAGGAGAAGTAATAAAGGAGGAATTAGAGGAAAAAGGACAATAAAATGATAAAATATTATGCGTATTGAAAACAGTGATGAGTGAAGGAAAAAAAACCCTGTATGAAACGAAGGAATAAGGAGAAATAAACAATAATAAAGCATGTAATAGGAGGAGGAGAATGAGTAATAAAGGAGGAACTGGAAGAAGGACAATAAAATAATAAAAATGATCAAAACTACACCACCATCACTACTACTACTACTACTACTACAACCACAAATAATAATAGTGATAATAATAATAATAGTAAAAATAATAATAATAATAATAATAATAATAATAATAATAATAATAATAATAGACAGTCCCTCAAATAAAAGAATGAGTAATGGCGGCTCGGCGCTGCTCAAACATGGCGGCGGGCAGAGGCAACAAACTGTATTTACTTTGTGTATTTGCCAGACACAATAGCCGACACGAGAGTCCTACTGTGTACACATATAAGGGCGTGTGTGTGTGTGTGTGTGTGTGTGTGTGTGTGTGTGTGTGTGTGTGTGTGTGTGTGTGTGTGTGTGTGTGTGTGTGTGTGAAGCCTTATCCGAATAGATCATGACTTGTGTGTTTAATTAATGAAAAACATCGATGGAATGATAAATACTTCTTTTTATTGCGTTTAGCATTAACAAAACAACGCTTT
>NC_066541.1:13951870-14091870 GCF_024679095.1 Eriocheir sinensis | reverse complement strand
ATTTTGTTATTGTTATTTTTTGTTTCCTTTTCATTCTGGTTGTTTTCGTTGTTTGATGGACGAAAAAAGGAATTGTATATAGTGTTTTTTTTGTCCATATTTGTCGTTTTGAACTTTACTGTGAAAGCGGACAAAAAACAATTCGAAACTTGAAAATAAAACATGAAAAGAAATAGCGTTTGTCAATATATTTCTTTGTGGTTCTTTCTATATCCCGTTTTTTTTTGTATTTTAGATGTCTTTTTTAACTTCATTCTGTAAACAAGTAAAAACTAAACTAAACTCGACAGTAAATTATGTAAGAAAAATAACGTTTCCTAGTATATTTTTCTCTCCGTGCATTCCGGCGGCTTCTTTTGTTTTTTTGTGATAAAGAAAGAAGAAAAATTGCGAGAATAACAGGAAGCCAAAATGGAGGAGGAGGAGGAAGAGGAGGAGGAGGAGGAGGAGGAGGAGGAGGGGCTGACGAGAGGGGACGAAAAATGACGAAAAAGGATGGACTGAAAATATATGCGTGATGGGACGAGAGATACGAGGCGGGGAAGAGAGAATGACAGGAGGAAGAGAAGAGAGAGAGAGAGGGATGATGGGGAGGGAGGGAGGGAAAATGAGACCAGAATAAGAGAGGAAAGAAAAAACTATGAATAATGCAGATGGCTGGAAATTCTGCGACAAAATAACAAAAAACAAAACAAAAAAACTTCAGGGTATCAGAGAGAGAGAGAGAGAGAGAGAGAGAGAGAGAGAGAGAGAGAGAGAGAGAGAGAGAGACTGACTAAGCATCTAAACCGTCTCCACAAAAGAATCTGTAATCTGCCAGACTCCTCACCTCCCTCCTCCTCCTTCTCCTCCTCCTCCTCCTCCTCCTCCTCCTCCTCCTTACCTCTTGTCTCTGGCGCTGGTCCAGGGACGAGGACGCAAGGAAGGAGGAAGGCCACCGTGCATCAAGGGAATATAAGTACGAATTTAATAGGAACGATGTATTTTTGGACATGGAAAGATCTTTGTTGTGTAAAGTGGAGGTGTAAAGTCTTCCTCCTCTCCTCCTCCTCCTCCTCTCTCCTCCTCCTTCTCTCCTCTCCTTCGCTCCTTCCCTCCATTTCGTTTTTGGACATCCTCCTTTTCCACTTTTTTTGTCTAATCCTTACTGTTTTTTTTCTGCCTTCCTCCTTTTCCTCCCTCTTCCCCTCCACTTCCTTCCTTCATTGTTTTCCTCTTCTCCTTCCCTCCACTACCTCTTTTGGCATTCTCTTCTCCTTTTCTACTTTTCTCTACTCCTTTCCTTCTTTCTTTTTACTTCCTCCTCTTCCTTTTTCCTCCTTTTTCCCCTCCACTTCCTTCCTTCATTGTTTTCCTCGTCTCCTTTCATCCACTACCTCTTTTGGCATTCTCTTCTCCTTCTCTACTTTCCTCTACTCCTTTCCTTCTTTCGTTTTACTTCTTTCTCTTCCTTTCTCCTTCTCTTCACTCCCTTCCTTCCTTTCTTCCCTCATTTCTCTCTTTCCCTCCTCCTCTTCCTTCCTTTTTTTCCTCTCCCTCCCTCCTTTTGACATTCTCTTCTTCTCTACTTTCCTCTACTCCTTTCTTTCTTCTTTCTTTTCACTCCCTCCTCTTACTTTCTCCTTCTTTCTCCTTCCTTCCTTCTCTTCCTTCCTTCATCCTTTTGACTTCCTCATATTTATTATCATCGCCCTTGTTTTCTCCTCATCCTGTCCTTCTACTTCTCCTTTCCTTCCTCCTTCCCTCCTTCTCTCCCTACCTCCCTCCCTCCTTCTCCCTCCCTCCCTCTCTTCTCCTTAGCGCAACGAAACGGGTGGAATATTATTTTTCTCCATTAATATTTATGCTGGCTTTTTTTGGTCCTAATAAGGGATTTTTTTGACGCTCCATTGTATGATATCCGACTCTTGACAGCTGCCAGTCTTTTGACCCCCCTAAACTCCCCCGTCTCTCTCTCTCTCTCTCTCTCTCTCTCTCTCTCTCTCTCTCTCTCTCTCTCTCTCTCTCTCGGTATGTATATGTGTGTGTATGCATGCGTGTGCGTGAGAGAGAGAGAGAGAGAGAGAGAGAGAGAGAGAGAGAGATCAGAGGGACAGACGGAAACACAGACAGACAGAAAGGAAGAAAGGAAAAAAAAAAATAAGAAAGACAGATTATAAGGTAAAGATAAGATAGAATGTAATTTTTGGGCATACAGGTGAGAGATTCGATGTGGGAAAAGAGGTTCAGGTGTTTGTAGGTTGCCATTATGTCCCTAGGTAGAAACAGGTGTGTCCGTGTGTGTGTGTGTGTGTGTGTGTGTCTCTGTGTATGTGTGTATGTATGTGCGCGATATTTTAATCACGCACACACCTGACGCAATTTCATATTCAGTAGCGCGTCTGAGGAGTGACTTGTGTGTACGTGGCGAGTGTGAGTGCAAAATGAAAGCGGCTCACACGCACACACACACATACACACACACATACACGGACTCCACACACGCACATACACTCATACACATACAGGCATACACACACACAAACATGGAGGTACCCAGAGAGCCGGTTATGATACGTGTGTGTGTGTGTGTGTGTGTGTGTGTGTGTGTGTGTGTGAGATCCCACGTCGAAGATAGCATCGTGTTCTCGTTCTTTTCAAGGTCTTAGAGAGAGAGAGAGAGAGAGAGAGAGAGAGAGAGAGAGAGAGAGAGAGAGAGAGGTTGTATAATCTCTATAAAGCACATAATCAACCTCATAAAAGGGAAATATAGTAACCAACATGACTTTATCTCTATCTATCTATCTATCTATCTATCTATCTATCTATCTAACTCCTCTCTCAACCCTTCCCATCCTCGTTATTTCGAGGCTTTGACGAGAGAAGAAAAAAAAATCATGAAAAAAATCGCAATAAAAAAAAAATCACTGCGCTAACCCGTCGTCCTTAGGTCACCAGGTAAGGCTCACTTTGCCCCTTCGCCAAGGCTGACTAAGTGTCTCTCGTGCGGACCCGGAAAAAAAAGAGCGTTACGGCGAATAATTTCCTCGTATCTCCGAAGAAACTGTAAAAACGAGCCATCTAATGAGGAAGGCTCACAGGTAGGCAGCCGTAATGAGCTGATGGAAGGGAGATTAAGACTTCAAAGGCCCTGACGTGAAGGATGGGAAGAGGGAAAGTACAGGGGAAGGGGCGGAGAAAGGAAGGCTAAGTAAGGGGATGAAAAACAAAGAGGGCAATGCAGGGAAAGGATGATTTGCTCAAAGAAGAGGAACGTAAGGGAAGGAGTAGGAGACGAAGGTCGAAGGAGGAAGTGGAGAGACGGATATAGGAGGAAGGAATGGGAGTTGAAGGACGCGAACTAGAAAGAGGATGAGAAGGAGGAAGAGGAGAAGTTAAATTATGTTATGAATATCCGAAAAGAACGTCAGGAAAGAAAATGAGAAGAAGAAGGAAAAGGGGACCAATAAGATAACGAGGAGAAGGAAGATAAATAAGGAGAAAAATCAAGAAGAGAAAGAGGACGGGAGGTTGTTAACGGATGAAGAGAAGAAGAAGGAAGTGGAGAAGGACAAGGAGGTGGAAGGGAGCTGTAAGAGTCCACGAAGACGGAGGAGAAGGCGTAGGAGGGAGAAGAAAGACACGACCAGCGAAAAATAAAACTAAACGAGGTGAAAAGAGGAAGCAAGAAAATTAATTAGATAAAAGAAGATGGAAAGTGAAAAGCCGACGGAGGTCAGGGGAAGTTAGGAGAGCAGAGGAGAATGAAAGAGAAACTGCAGGAAGTATGTAAGGGAAGAGAAAGCGACGGAGCTGCTGTAAGAAAACATGAAAAGGACGAAGAATTATGAAAAGGCGGAGCGGGAGGGGGAGCAAAGGACACCAGCGCCTCGGAAGAATCATGTGAAAGAGACTGGAACTAAAGCAGGGAATTAGACGGAAGTGAAAAGAATTTAAACTTTTAGTGAGAGAGAAAAAAGAAAGAAGAAAAATAGGATAAAAAAAAAGAGAAAAGGAACGTGGACCAGGAGGGACACACACACACACACACACACACACACACACACACACACACACACACACACACACACACACACACACACACACACACACACACACACACACACACACACACACACACACACACACACACACACACACACACACACACACACACACACACACACACACACCTGAAACTATCCGTGAAAAAGAAACGAAGAAAGTCCAGAGGAAGAAAGAAGAGAAAGAAAGAGAGAAAGAAAAAGAAGGGAAGATGAAATTGAGGAAGGCAAGAAAGAAAGAAAGAGAGAGGAGATTAATAATAAAAGGGACGAGGGCGAAAGAAAATGACGGATAATGTGATAAAATTTTAATGCTTTCGTCGTTATCTCCGATGTGATTAAGACGTGATTTAGGCAGAGAGAGAGAGAGAGAGAGAGGGAGAGACAGAGAAGGGAAGAGGAGGGTTGTGTAATATGAGTGATAGTGTGTGTGTGTGTGTGTGTGTGTGTGTGTGTGTGTGTGTGTGTGTGTGTGTGTGTGTGTCAGCGCAAGACTCGGCTAAACTCTAAGGAGGAAAGTAGGAGAGTAAGTGAATGAATAAAAGGAACATAAAAATAAAATCCGCGACGTTGAAGAGGAGAGAGAATGGCGGGAGTCTTAAAAATGAGAGAAAAACAAACTTTGGATACTATAATAAGACGCTAAGGATTATAAAAAGTTATCATTCACGCTTTTTTTTATATCATGGGAAACGAAAGAGAAGAAAATAGATGTTGGTTCATATTCAATTTATTTCTCATTTTTCTTCCATTCAGTTAAATCGCTCAAAGTGAAAACGAGAGAAAATAATGTACCTTTAAGCCAATGCCCCCAGCTGTAGATTAAACAAAAAAGATGGAGATCGAAACTGTACCATAAAGTTCACCACACTGATATTCACTTTGATATTCACTTACACGCTCGGTCATACGAGACTAATCTTCAACTCCGAGTGGCCGGTCAGACTCGAATGAAAGATCAGGCATTTAATAGGGAAAAAAATATGTTGTGCAGGATAACTCCCCCCTCTCCCCCCCAACACACAAACACACATACATTCACACCCGATCACCATTCACGATCACAAACCTTTAAAATTCAGCGCCTGGATCAAAAGAACTTCACATCATGATTCCCTTTTGTTTCTCGGCTTTGCGTCGCTCCTGTAATTGTCGCACTAAAAGAGGGTTCAAACCTTTGTATTTGTTGTTGATTTAGCCAGGTAGGTCTCGTATATTTGTTGGCCAGTGATATGTTGATGTGTTCTCCGCTTCCTCTTCCTGGCGTAAACGTAGGATATTGATTTTAAATGAGTTTGATGGTAAAAATAATAGAAGATTTTGAGATATGGATGCAAGACAGACACAAGAACATGGAAAACGAAGGTGAAAAAATTAGAATAAGAACAAATATTAGTGTTTTATCCCTGGAATTATCGGGAAACAATCATAAAGAAAGACCTCATCATGTGTTTAAATTAAGAAAAAGAAACGGGAATGAGATAGGAAGAAATATGAAGGTAACATAAAACCACCAAAGAAAAATAAACAAGAAAACGGTAAAACAAGAAAAAAACATGCAATACAAACTTGAACAAAAACTAAAAAGAAAAAAAAATAAGACTTAGCCGTTGAGATATGGATGAGAGATAGACACAAGGGCAGGGAAGAGGAGGAAGAAGAGGGTGATTGATGTCAAGGCAAGAGTAGGTGAGTGGAGGGGAGGGAGGAACAAGGGGAGGGGGAGGCACAAGGGGGAAGGAGGTACAAGGGGGAGGGAGGCATAGGTTGGATAGGGAGGCATAGGGAGGGGGTGAGAGGGGGTAGATGAGGGACAGGTAAGGGCAGGGACAGGTGTGCAAATTCCGTTCACACCGCAAACTCGCGTCACCTTCCCACGCGGCAAGGAAAACCGGACGAGTTGTGTTACGGCGGGTCTGTCTGTCTGTCTGTCTGTCTGTCTGTCTTTGTATGTCTCTATCTGTGTGCCTTCTCTGTTTTTCATTATCTATCTATCTCTATCTGTTTTTACGTTCCTTTCATTCTTGTTTCGTGTCCTTTCCCTTTCTTCCTTCCATCCTTCTCTTTTGTTTTTACTTTATTTTGTTTATTTATCCACTTATTTATTCATTTATTTATATTTTTCTGTCTTATTTAACTTTGTGTGTGTTTGTCAAGTGCTCCCTGCCATGCAAAAATGTTTCTTGGGTGTTGACGTGTGTTTCGTGAGGTTGCCTTGTGTTTCTGAGTAAGTGCTTCTGTTGTGTTGCATAATATTCAGTGCAAGTGTTGTGCGAGATACGTGTCTCTTCGTTATTTACGGTGGAAGGGAAAGTGGAAGGGTGGACGGACGTTTCAATTGCAGGTGAAGGGAGATTTTGTTGTTTGTTTTGGCATGTTTATCATTGTCAGGATCTATTAACTCTTCTGTCAAACAATCTTTTTTACTATATTATGCTTTATTAGTTAATTTTAGTAGTCGTAAAGTGATAATAATCGCAAATTTAAGAGAAGGAAGAGGAAAGGGAGGATAAACGCATGTGAAAATGTCCAATGAGGGATGATACTGTAATAATTAACTATCTTTATCGCTCTTGAAGTTGGAAATATAAGAATTAATCAACCGCAATATGAGTAATGATCGTAAGTTCAAGGGAGAAAGAGAGAACAGAAGAGTGAAAATGTGCAAATCTCTTAGTTCTTAATTATAAATATACTCTTTCTTAATCAACTGTAGTTTTGCCGATTGTAATTTTGTGAATATAAGGTATTAACAAACCGTGATAATAATAATAATAATAATAATAATAATAATAATAATAATAATAATAATAATAATAATAATAATAATAATAATCACTCGTTGAAGAGAAAGAAGAGGAAAAGGGAGGGAAAAAAAAGGTAATGCAAAAATCTCTTAATCCTTGACCGATCATTTTCTCATCATTAACTTTATCCTCACTCATCGTAAAGTCGGTAATACTATGATGTTATAAACTGCAATAAAAACAATCTGAAGAAGAGAAAAAAAAGAGGAAATGGGGGAAAGAGAAGTACATGAAAATCCCTCTTGGCGGAAAATACTTTCATCTGTAGTTTTCCCAATGGTAAGGTCGGATATATATAAGAAGCTAACAAACCGTATATTGATTATCGCGAGTTTAAGAGAACAGAAGGAAATGGGAGAGAAAAAAGGAATGTGAAAAAATCTTAATTCTTGACCGATTATATTCTCTAAATCCTTCCATCCTTCATTCATCGTAAAGTTCGGAATTATAAGAAACTAACAATCCGTATATTGATTATCGCGAGTTTAAGAGAAAAGAAGGAAATGGGAGAGAAAAAAGGAATGTGAAAAAATCTTAATTCTTGACCGATTATATTCTCTAAATCCTTCCATCCTTCATTCATCGTAAAGTTCGGAAATATAAGAAACTAACAATCCGTATATTGGTGATAGCGAGTTTCCAGGAGGAGCGGAGGGAGGGAAGGAAAGGGCGGAAATGTGTCAAAGGCGAGGGGTTTCTAAGGATTTTCGTACAGGTGAAGCGAGGAACGGTTTCAATTAGTGTTCGAGAGCACCGAGAATGATATCAAAGAAGCTTCCCTGGGATTTTACTGGTTTCTCTCTCTTGGGTTTTCGTGTGTCTAATTGATGGTGAAATGACATATTCTCTCTCTCTCTCTCTCTCTCTCTCTCTCTCTCTCTCTCTCTCTCTCTCTCTCTCTCTCTCTCTCTCTCTCTCTCTCGCAGGTGCAACATAACACTGTGGAATCTTGTTGTCGACCTGATCTTCCGGTATTGACTGGGAACCTCTCTATCTTTTTGTTCTCTCTCTCTCTCTCTCTCTCTCTCTCTCTCTCTCTCTCTCTCTCTCTCTCTCTCTCTCTCTCTCTCTCTCTCTCTCTCTCTCTCTCTCTCTCTCTCTCTCGTTTACGTATTTACATTCTGTTCGTTGTACTGATTTCGAAGCGTTTTCTCTCTTTGTGTGTTTCGTTCTTTCTTTCGGACTATGTAATCTTATTTATCTTCCTCTCTCTCTCTCTCTCTCTCTCTCTCTCTCTCCTCCTCCTCCTCTTCTCGTCCTCCTTCTTTCCTTTTTTATCATCTTTTCTTTCTCCTTACGTTCCCAGAGACCTGCCTGTTCCTCCTCCTCTTTCACTTCTCCCTCCTCCCCATCCTCCTCCTCTTCCTCTTCCTCTTCCTCTTCCTCCTCTTCATCCTCCTTTGTCTTTTATCTTTCCTCGGCGAATTCCGTTGTTCGTTAGATTTCCTTTCTCCTGACATTATCCATTGTTTCTTTTGCATTTGTTTCCCTTCCAATTTCGCAGCGACTTTGACGATTTTACTCAATTCTCTCTCTCTCTCTCTCTCTCTCTCTCTCTCTCTCTCTCTCTCTCTCTCTCTCTCTCTCTCTCTCTCTCTCTCTCTCTCTCTCTCTCACATCACTTCCCTGTCCAGCACTCCTTAATAGGCATTCCTTCCCTTCTCATCGCCTCTACACGCTCCCTCCCTCTCTCTCACTCACTCAATCTTACCCTCCATACTCTCCCTTCCTCCCTCTCTCCCTCTCCTGACATCCCCATCACATCCCGCCCTTCTTCACTGTCGCTGTCTCTCCCTCTCCCTTCCTCTCCCTCTCTCCCTCTGCTTCCATATCAGTCCACCCTCGAAACGCATCCCGTAAGTGATACCAACTCTCCCCACGATATTGGGCTAAAAGGTTCTTGTGGGAGCGGCAGAAAAGAGGAGAGAGAGAGAGAGAGAGAGATGAAAGGTGTCCGGAGGGGCGCTGCCAGAGTCAACATTGGGGGGAACCGTCAATCTCTAGATTTTCGAGCAATCAAAGACCCCAAACCATTACCTCTAATGGCGGCGACGGAGGGGAAATTGTGTGTCTGTCTGAACGGGGAGAGGGAGTGAAGAGGAGGGGGAGTGGGTGGGAGACGAGGGTGCAGGGAGGGAGGGATGGAGGGATCTATGTTAAGTGTGTGTGTTTGTGTGAGTGTAGATGGATTGGTAAGTGTGTGTGTCTATGTGTGTGTGTGTGTGTGTCTGTGTGTGTGTCCAGGGCATGCCATGATCCAAAATGTGTTAGTGTGTGTGTCTTTCTGTGTCTTTGGCTGCTGAAAGGATGAATAACGGAAACGAAGATGCGAGGAGAGAGAAGAAAGAAGGAAAGAAAGGAATGCATGAAGGAAGGAAAGAAAGTATGGAAGGCAAAGTCGAGGTTAAGTAAAGAGAAGGATGGACTCATGTAGGCAAAGAAGCGGTCACTGGTTAGGAGACACACAACACACAACACACAACAGAAGCATAGCAGAGAGTACATCCTTAAACATAATGATGGCTGTGATGGTGGTGGTGGTACGGAGGGTAATACGCCAACCACACTCAGCCACACGCAACCATGACCACCTAACACCTCTCACCTTCCCCCCTCCCTCCCAAATCTCTGCGTCCCCGTCGACCTATACACACAAAATAGCCCTTCCCCACCTACCCTCATCCATAATCCTTAGCCTCCCCCCTCCCCCAATCTCCACCACCATCACCATCACCACCACCTCCTTCCCTTCTCTCTCCCTCTGTATCTGCAAACACATAACAACCCCAACCTACCCGAACCATCCCTACCAACAACCCTCTCTCAACCCCTGTACCACCATCCCTTCCTTCCCTCCCTCACCTCCTTCCCTTTGCGCCCTCTTCCCCCATACACGCACAAAACAGCCTTACTTTAACCCATTCCACCCCCAACCAATATTTTGAACCCCCTTCCTTTTCTCCCTCACCTCCTTCCCTTTGCTCCCTCTTCCCCCATACGCACACAAAACAGCCTTACTTTAACCCATTCCACCCCCAACCAATATTTTGAACCCCCTTCCTTTTCTCCCTCACCTCCTTCCCTTTGCTCCCTCTTCCCCCATACACGCAAACAAAAACAGCCTTTTCCATTCCACCCCCACCCAAATTTTGATTTTTCCCCTTTCTCCCTCACCTCCTTCCCTTTGCTCCCTCTTCCCCCATACGCACACAAAACAGTCTTACTTTAACCCATTCCACCCCCAACCAATATTTTGAACCCCTTCCCTCTACCCTATACTATCACCCCTTCCCTCCCTCCTTCATCTCGCTTCCTCTTCATCTCTCTTCCACACACACACACACAAAACAACCTTACCCCAAAATATCCCACCCCCAACCCATACACTCATCCCCATTCCTATAGCCTAATACCACCTCATTCTTCCCCTCCTCTGCACCCCCGTCTGCCCATACACAAACACAAAACAACCCTTTCCCATCCCCCTTCCAACTACAACCCACACCCTCACACCCTACCCCCTATTCTAATACCACCCCTTCCTCCCCTACTCTGCCTCCAACATCACGCAGCTTCCCTACAAGATCCATAAAAGCCTTGGACACTTAGGGGATTTTTTCTTACCTTCCTTTTCTTTCCTTTCTTTCTTTCTGTATATATATTTTTTTTTCTGTGCGGCCGTAGCTTCCTCCAGCGGACCGAGGCACGTTCTCCCGCTCGCCTCACACGCTATACAAACATAACACCTCTGCGTTCTCAGCCTAAGATTACTGAACCACCTTTTACGGGCGTGCGGGGCCGAAGCGAGGCGATGCGAACCGAATAAAACGAAATAAAAAAGGGGCGTTTGCGAGGAGGGGGAGGAAAGAAAGGTAGGAAGGAAAGAGTGAAAAGAAAGAAGAGAGAGCGAAAGGAAGAAGTGGAGAGAAGTGGGAGGTGTGGAAAAATGGATTCAGGTGGATGTTAGCCGTGTCATTTTTCCTCTGCCTCTCTCTTATTTTCTCTCTTTCTCCCTCTCTCCCTCTCTCTCTTTCTTTGGTTTCTGTCAGTTAACTTCTTTTTCTTTCTTTCTTTCTTTCTCTCTCACCCCCTTTTTCTTTCTTTCCTTCTTTCTCTCTCACCCCCTTTTTCTTTCTTTCCTTCTTTCTCTCTCACCCCCTTTCTCTTTCTTTCTTTCTTTCTCTCTCACCCCCTTTTTCTTTCGCCTTCCTGTACTTTCTTTCACTTTCCTCTTTCTTTTTTTTCTTTGCAAACTCTTCTTTCTTCACTCACCTCCTCCCTCTCTCCCACTCTTCCTCTTTTTCTCTCTTCTGTCCTTCTCTCTCTCTCTCTCTCTCTCTCTCTCTCTCTCTCTCTCTCTCTCTCTCTCTCTCTCTCTCTCTCTCTCTCTCTCTCTCTCTCTCTCTCTCTCTCTCTCTCTCCTCCTCGTGTGGAATATATTTAATCATGATATTTTCTTTATTTCTTTTTGCAAGGTAAGAAAGGAAAGGAAATGGGAGGAGGAGGAGGAGGAGGAGGAGGAGGAGGAGGAGGAGGAGGAGGAGGAGGAGGAGGAGGAGGAGGAGAGCAACGAGAGCCTGGACATAAAGTACCACTAACAGAGAGAGAGAGAGAGAGAGAGAGAGAGAGAGAGAAAGGTGTTGGAAAAATGGAAGGAGGAAAGAAGAGACGAATGCAAATACAAAGACGTTGTGAAAAATATTAATTGGAGGGAAAACAGACGGAGGGAAAGAAAACGTGGAGGAGACGAAGGAGGAGGAGGAGGAGGAGGAGGAGGAGGAGGAGGAGGAGGAGGAGGAGGAGGAGGAAGGGAAGACACCATAAACCAAAGCGTGCCGTGGTAAGGAGAGAAGAGGCGAAGGTAGAGTACAGGAGGAGGAGGAGGAAGAGGAGGAGGAGAGGAAGAAAAGGAAGAGGAAGGGAAGGGAGGGGATGCGAGGTGGTAAACGGTGGGGAGGTTGTGGCTAAGGTAAGCTCTGGGGGGTGAGGTTTAGGGAGGAGGAGGAGGAGGAGGAGGAGGAGCAGTAAACCCCGAACCGCAAGGCATCGCTCGGAAACCAGACGAGAGAGGGAAAAAAAAACTCGTAAAATCAGTAAAGAAAGTCATACACACACACACACACACACACACACACACACACACACACACACACACACACACACACACACACACACACACACACACACACACGCACACGGCCGATCAAGGTGAGCCGGGCAGGAAGGGTCTCAGGTAATGCACCGTAATTAGTGACTTACCTGTGCTCGCTTAATTGATGTTTGATGTCGTTTACCTGAGTTATTGCGGTCACGACGCTAATGAGGACCACGCCACATCAATCCATCTCAACCTTTCTCCTCCTCCTCCCCCTCCTCCTCCATCTCCCGTTTCTCCCTCCTTCCTCTCTATCTTCTCTCCCTATCGCTTCGGCATCATCTTTTATCTACCTCCATCCTCGCTGTCTCGCTATCTATCTTAACCTTTCTCTTCTTCCATCTCCATCTTTATCCTTCTTTCCTCTCTTCCTCCACCTCCTCCAATTCCTCTTTCTCTTTTCCTCCTTCTTCTCTTTCCCTCTTTCTCTTTTTCTCCTTCTGTCTTTCTTCTTCTCTCTACCTCTTCCTCTATTTTCTCATTCTCCCTTACTCATTTTCTTCTCCATTCCTATCTCTCATCTTCCTCCTTTTTCCTCCTTCTCTTTTCCTCCGTTTCCTCCTCCTCTCTGTCTATCGGTTTTGTATCATTTATTATCTTCCTCCATCCTTAGTCTCTTCCGCTATCCATTACCTTTTTCTTCCTCCTCCTCCTCCTCCTCCTCCTCCTCTCGTCTTATCGCTATCGCATCATCCTTTATCTCCTCCTCTTCCTTCCTCTCCCTTACCTGTTTTCTTCCCTTGCCATCTGTTCTCATTTTCTCAGGCCTCGCAAACTCATTTTCCCTCACGACCTTACCGTATGTTCACTTTCTTCCTTCTTGTGTTGCTCATTTTTTCACCTTTCTTTCTTTCATGTTCCTCTACTTATTTTCTTTCCCTCATAAATTTGCTTCCTTTATTTTCTTTGTTTTGACATTTTCTTTCTTTGGTTTATGTTGAATTTTTTTTCGTGTTCGTTAACTTTTCCTTCTTTCCTTCATAGTTTCGTTATTCCCTCCATTCATCTGTTTTCTACATTCTTTTTTTTTACGTATCAATATTATCCTGCCTTCTTTCATCCTCCTTCCTCCCTACTTTCGCTGCCAGTTTCATCTTTCCCTTTATCTCCTTCTTCTGAGTCTGTTTATATCTTTTTCTAGCTCTTCTCTCTTTCCCTTCTACCTTTCCTTACCCTTCCTATATAGATTTTATCCAATTCCTTCTCCAACAACCCTCTTCATCCTCCAATGTAACGGAGATGCACACCGAGGCCATGCGCAGCTTTAGCTTAACCGTACCGTACCCCCTTTTCCCATTTTTATAGCCTTCAAAGTGAAACAAACTTAACACAATGGGTAAAATAAATACTCGTTTCCTATATACACTTACTCGTTGGAATTCTAGTGGTAATAATCTGACATTCCTAAAACCGGCTCTGTACGGCATTTTGGTTTGTGTTTAGGGCTTTCGCGGGCCCGACCACAGCCTACCAAAGAGCCCAGGACAGACAGAGGTCCCCTAGCGGCTCCCTCACCCTCAGAAGCCCTTAGCTGTGAGGCCCTGACTGATGGCTTGCGGTCCAGGTGTCTCCCACCCCTCCCCTTCTCTTCCCCTTCCCTACCTGTCTGTCCCACGTTACCTGTCCGCCAGCCGCCCGCCACCAGCCACCTCTTCCTCCTTCCCTTCCTCTCTCTCCCTCTCTCTCTGTCGCTTCTCTCCTCACCTAATGCCAACGCAGCCAACCTCACCTATTTCTCTTCCTCCTTCTCCTCCTCCTTCCTCCTTCTCCTCCTCTTTCTCCTCCTCCTTCTCTTCATTCTCCTCCTCCTCCTCCTACTACTACTACTACTACTACTACTACTCTTACTACTGCTAGTACTACTGTTTCTCCTATCTTCTATTTTCTGTTCATCTGCTTTTTCATTTCTCCCTTATTTTCATCCTCCATAAAATCATTTCCATTCTCAGGCTTTCGTAATTTTTCTTTCCCTCTCTCATAAAAAAATAAATAAAATAAGCAAGAAAATAAATAACTAATAGCTTGCCAATCTTATTTGTAGCAACCTTTTTTTTCTTTTTCTCTTTTACTTGTTGCGTCATTATTATTTTTCCCCTCATTTGCATCAACTCGACACACACACACACACACACACACACACACACACACACACACACACACACACAAGCGGCGGCGGCGGCGGGAAGGAAGAGGATTATCAGGCAGCAGTATTCGGCGCAAAATATATACGTAAAAAAAAAAGCTTAATGCAATTAGAGCTCATCAAGGCAGCTAAAAAAGTATAACCAATAATGTGGACTTTTTATCACATGTTCAATTTGGTAATATGAACTCGCTTTTTGGGGGGGCGATTATTATTATTATTGCTGTTCTTTTTTTTACGCTCCCTCCCCTCTCCCTCTCTCTCAACGGGACCGCTAATCTGATATGCATAAAATCGTAGCTGGCGTAGTCTCGTGTGCATGGAAAGTATATTTTGTATCGATATTAATTTGTAAAAGGTTGGTAATCAGGCGGGTTTAGTGGTGGTGGTGGTGATAGTGGTGGTGATGGTAGTAATAGTAGTGGTAGTGGTGGTGATAGTGGTGGTGATGGTAGTGGTGATTGTAGTAGTAGTTGTAGTAGTGGTGGTGGTATTATTAGTATTATTATTTGTATTATTAGTAGTAAAAGTAGTAATAGTTATGTGGGTGGCATATCAGTGGTACTTGTTGTAGTAGTAGTAGTAGTAGTAGTAGTAGTAGTGGTAGTAGTAGTAGTAGTAGAAGTAGTAGAAGTAGTGGTAGTTGTAGTAGCAATAGTAGTAGTATCAGTAGTGGTAGTAGTAGTAGTAGTAGCTGTAGTAGCAATAGTAGTAGTATCAGTAGTGGTAGTAGTAGTAGTAGTAGCTGTAGTAGCAATAGTAGTAGTATCAGTAGTGGTAGTAGTAGTAGTAGTAGCTGTAGTAGCAATAGTAGTAGTATCAGTAGTGGTAGTAGTAGTAGTAGTAGTTGTAGTAGCAATAGTAGTAGTATCAGTAGTGGTAGTAGTAGTAGTAGTAGCTGTAGTTGCAATAGTAGTAGTATCAGTAGTGGTAGTAGTAGTAGAAAAATGACTAACACCAGTAGTACATACAAAGAAACAATAAGTAAAATAAAGTCAAGAGAGAGAAAAAAAAGCCAAACAAAAGCGCCATAAAAGGAAAGCAACAATCCATTACTCCATTTATTGCTTCCCTTTCTCTTTATCTCGCGACTCCAGAAAACGGCCAGCGCTCTTTTATCGCTTCTTCTCTTTTTGTTTTCTTGTCTCCTTTGTTGACTGACCTGTCTTTTAATGTCTTTTTTATTTATTTGCTTCCTTCCTTCTCTTCTTCATCCCACTTCTCTTTCATCCTGTCTCGTCATGGTACTTTTCTCTCTTTCTCTCTTTCTTACTCTTTTCCTCTTTCTGTTTCTCTATTGCTTGTTTCCTCTTCGTTCCTCTTTTTCTTATTCTCTTTCGTTTCCCATTTCTTTGTTTTTTTCCTTTCTTCTCCCCCTGTTTTCTTCCTTGTTATTTTCTTCTTTGCTTTCCTTATCTCTTCCCTCTTTCTTTGTCTTCTCGTCTTCAGCTCATTTCTCTCTTCAATTCTTTTCTTCCTCCTCTTACTTATCCTCCTCTTCCTCTTCCTTCTTACTCTGTACTTTCTTGTTCCTTTCCTCCTCTTCCCTTGCTTTCTTTTCTTGTATATGTTTTTTTGTGTTTATCTTTTTGCCTACCTGTCTCCCTCCTCCTCCTCCTATTCCTCCTCCTCCTCCTCCTCCTCTTCCTCCTCTTCCTCCTCCTCTTCTTCTTCCTCGAGCTGGGCGACTCGTGCCTCGGAAGGTGGTCGTGATGGACAAATGACTGACGCGAGGCGATTGGGTCATAAAATTGGGAAAAAATAGTCAAGAACGCGAACCAGAATTTAGGGGCCCGGGAGGAGGAGGAAGAGGGAGGAAGGGAGGAGGAGGGAGGAGAGAGGGAGAGAGAGAGATAAGAAAGAAGAGTTTTGAGAGAGAAAAATAAATAGATGGAGCCAGAGAGGAAGCAGTCCAACGGTGAATTCAAAGCAGAGAGAGAGAGAGAGAGAGAGAGAGAGAGAGAGAGAGAGAGAGAGAGGGAGAGGGGGTAGGAAGGCTCACTCTTGTCTTTAAAAGGATGCGAAGAGCTGAACAAAAGATAAATATGCCGACAGAAACTCCATAGATAGTAAGCGGCTCAAAGATATGCAAATAGGAGCCGGGCCTTTGAATCCCTGAGCTGCTGCCTTTTTTGACGTCCCTTTTCCCTCTCTCTATAGATCTCCTGCGCACACACACACACACACACACACACACACATAGACATACACACACACACACACACACACACACACACACACACACACACACATAGACATACACACACACATAACTGGCGCCACTATAAAAAAAATTGCCTGCGCCATGACGGGCTTGCGCCGACCACCAACTAGGCCCCTGAAGAAAGCCTACAGGCGCTATAGGCTGAGATGTAAAAAAAAAAAAAAAAAACATACTCACACACATACAAACACTCTATCTTCAAACTCACCCACAATAGATTTTTCACAATGCATATTAAAAAAAAAAAAATAGAGTAAAATAAAAAGTAATTCCAGTCGATCTAATTGCAAGAATAAATTAACAAATACGAAATAATAAAAAAAAACACAAAATCATCCCCCGTTTTCCATAATTAAGCGAGTTTATGCTTGAATTTTCTCCCCCCCCCTCCCCTCCTCCACCCCGAGAGAGAAAACGTCGAGAGGGGCGTTACGACGTGAAAGGAATATGCAAATTTGCCCCAGGTGCCTTGATTATGACCCCTGGGGCGTCGTGGGGCGTCTGCTCATGGCTCAGCGCTCCCCTGGGTGTGTGTAAAGGCCTGCAGTGTGCCCCGGGCGGTCTAGCGTACTCGGGGGCGTAAGGGGAGACTCAGGAAGAAATGGGGAGGCTGGGGGTCGAAGCTGGCGTCTATGGGGGTAGTTCATGGCCCTGGGGTGTTTCCTTAGGGGTGTATATGCCTCAGGGGGAACAGGGGGGTGGAATAAGGGGGGTAAGGGGGCAAAATTAGCGTCTATGGAGGTGGTTCATGGCCCTGGGGTGTTTCCTGGCGGGGTGTATATGCATCAGGTGGGACAGGGGTAAGAGGGGGGGGAGAAGGCTGAGGTCGGGGGAGTGGGGCAAAATGAGCGTTCCTGGGGGTGGTTGGATATGCCTCAGGGGGGACAGGGGTTAGGGGGATGAGGGGGTCGGAATATATATAGAGGTGTTGTAAAAGCTTCATGTCCTGCCCAAGTGTAGCGTCCCTGCGGCGAGGCGAGGCGAGAGAGACATCTAGTGGCCAACCGCGAAAGTTTACCTGCCGCCCCGTCCGTAACCGCCGGCCCATGTTACCTTAAAAGCAACGCGCCTCTACACCACCCGCGGAGGGGAGGAAAGTGGCGAAAAAATGGAGAATGATACGGACGGTGCAGCGAGAAGAGACGAAGGGAGGGAGGGAAGGAGGGTTGGGGTGAGGGAGTAAGAGAGGGAGGGGGAGAGTAAGAAAGGTAGAGAGAGGAAGAGAAGAGAAAAAAAGAGAAGAAAATGTAGATCAAAGGACAGAGAAAGCAATGGGAAGGAAAAAGGAAGGAAAGAAGGAAAGAGAAGGGAGGGTGGGGGTGAGGAAGTGAGAGAGGGAGGGGGAGAGTAAGAAAGTTAGAGAGAGGAAGAGAAGAGAAGAGAAGAAAATGTAGGTAAAAGGACAGAGAAAGCAATGGGAAGGAAAAAGGAAGGAAAGAAGGAAAGAGAAGGGAGAGTGGGGGTGAGGGAGTAAGAGAGGGAGGGGGAGAGTAAGAAAGGTAGAGAGTGGAAGAGAGAGGAAGAGAGAAGAAGAGAAGAAAATATTGATAAAAGGACAGAGACAGCAATGGGAAGAAAAAGGGAAGGAAAGAAGGAATGAGAAGGGTGGGAGAGGAGAGGATGAAAGGGGGAGTAAGGAAGGGAAATAAGGGCGAAGAGAGAGAACAGACAGACATGCAGATATAAATACTGACAAAGATAGACAAATAGATTGAAAGACCAACCACAAAAATTCAAAACCAAACCTAAAGGGAAGTGGAAACGTTTTAAGAGCTTCATTTTTTCCTTTATTTTTACGTTTTTTCACCTCTACCTTTTTTGACGGTTCGTTGGGCTTCTTTGTCGAGAGGGACGTCAGGTATTAAGACGTAAATTAATTCCTTAGAAAAAAATCTCTTAACGAATAACCGCGTGATCCCCGGGAACGGTCAAGCGGGCGACCGCACTCCCTTTTGTCTCTATAATGCCTTTCTTACTTTTTTTTTTTCCGTGTGGTTGGTCACTAATCCTTCCCTTCTACCTCCTCCTTTCTTTTTTCCCTCTCTCCTTTCTCCTCTTGCCTCCTTTTCCTCATTCCTTTCTCTCTTCCTCCTCTTCTCCGTTTCCCCTTCCTCCATTTTCTCTTTCTCCTTTCTCCTGTTTCTCTCGTTACTCTTCCTACTTTGTCTTCCATTATCCTCTCTTATATCCCTCTCCCTTTTTTTCTTCCCCCTCTCTCTTTTCTTTTTCTTCTTTATCTCCACGTTTCGTAACTCGTATCTCGCTTCCTATTACCTCTTTTTTTCTCCCTCCTTCCCTTCTTTCGATCTCTACTCTTTCCCATCCTATTTGTCTCCCTTTCACTTCGGTCTTCTCCCTTTCTTCCCTCTTCCATACACCTCTTCCCCCTCCTTCTTCCCTATGCCTCTTCTACCTCCTTCCTTTTGCCTCCTCCCCCTCCCCTTTCCTCTTACCTCTTCCCCCCCTCCCTTTTACCTCTTCCCCCTCCCCCTTCCTCTTACCTCTTCCCCCCTCCTCCCTTTTACCTCTTCCCCCCTCCCTCCATTCCTCTTTATCCTCCACCCCTTATTTGTCGGCCTAATGGAGCTTCTTATCCTCTTAGACAAGGCATCCCACCCCCTTCCTTAATGAGGGAGAGCCAGGCCCGCTTTCCGTTTTCTTCCAGTCGTGTGTGTGCGTGTGTGTGTGCGTGTGTGTTACCCGTGTGTGCTTTCTTAACTTGCGTGCTTAAGAGGATGTGGAAATGAGGTAATAAATAATGTATGTTTTTTGAGGGATGTTTTTTTTAATGAGCTTATTAGTATCTTCATATTTTTCTTTATTCTTGCTATTTTTGTTGTTTTTATTATTTGGTTCTGTTTAGGTTCGTTTTGTCCCTGTCTATCTCTCTCTTATCTAAACACACACACACACACACACACACACACACACACACACACACACACACACACACACGTCAAATTTCAATCAATCAAATTCTCACTACTATCATCTGCATCGCCTCGCCGTCGTGTCCTCCTCCTCCTCCTCCTCCTCCTTCACGCCGGAAAATCTTGGCACAGGTAAAGGGAAGCAATTACCTGATGAGTCCTGGTGATTTACCTTTCGATTTAAAAGTAAAAGTAAATAACCATCAAATTCAGCGACAAAAAAAAGGAAACTTGGCAGAGAGAGAGAGAGAGAGAGAGAGAGAGAGAGAGAGAGAGAGAGAGAGAGAGAGAGAGAGAGAGAGAGAGAGAGAGAGAGAGAGAGAGAGAGAGAGAGGCGAAATACTAAACATCGGGGTGCCATTAATATCAGCGCTGTGAGTTAATGTGATGATGCAGTGAGGTATTTTTCGCCCGTTTTGTCCACTCGGCGCTCCTAAATCTACTTACCTGATTGGCTTAGCTCCTCGCGGGGGATCGGAGGAGCTCGTTAGGCAATGTTTACTGGTGATTAGGCTATTCTCCAAATGCTTCGTGTATGTCTTGGTGGTTGGCTGCTGGCTTGACGGTGATGGCGATTTAGAGTTTGATTTTTGCGATGTATAGAAATTTGAGGTTATATGGAGGTTTTGTTGAGGTATTCAGAATATAAAGGAAGTGGAAGATTGGTGTTTGGCCTTATAAACATAAAAGACTTGCTAGGAAAATGAGGAGTTTGATTTTAGCGGCTTATAAAAATAAAAGCTTGACGGAGAAATTTGAGAAGCATCAAGAATGTAAAGAAAATAAAGAGTTTTACCACATAAACGTAAATTAAAAGAAATACTAAGGAAGAGCATTTGAGTTTGAAACAAGGAAATAGGAGAAAACAGTCACAAAATAAAATAAAAAAATAGAATTATGTAGAAAATGAAAGGTCGAAGCTCCACGTTGAAATACAAAATACTGTAAAATATGTAAAATAGAATAATAAAATACTGTAAAATATGTAAAATACTGTAAAATAAGTAAAATCAAAAGAAATCTCATCAAAACCTTCAAGATATTAATGAGAAACAGGGAAATAGTGAATGATTGTTACAAAATAGGAAAAAATAAATGGTGAAAATATAAGAGAGAGAGAGAGAGAGAGAGAGAGAGAGAGAGAGAGAGAGAGAGGTGAAGGAAGGGCGCTATCTCCCCTCATCTCTCCCCCATGAGATAACAAGGCAACTCACAACCATTTTTCCGTCAAACGCCGCCAGAAATAAAGAAATTACTACCCTTTCCTCCATTTCCTCTCTCTCTCTCTCTCTCTCTCTCTCTCTTTTATTTTGCCGGAGGAGGAGGGAAACGGAAGGAGAGGCGAGGAAGAAAACAAAACAAAACAAAAGAAAGTTGAATTATGAAAGAAAACGATGGAACGAAACATCAACTAAAAGAAACAAAACGACGGAAACCAAGAATAAAATCAAACAAGCAAACTGCCTAGTGAGAAATATTTAGAATAGGGACGAAAAGAGAGAGAGGGAAGAAAAAGAAAAGAAGGGGGTGGGGCGGCGCAAGGATGAGGCGAGCGAGCGAGGAGGAGGAGGAAAAAAAAATGGACAAGGAGAATGAGGTGAGAGAAAAAAAGAATGAGAGAGAGAAAGAGAGAGAAGAAAAGAAAAATCGCACAAACTATGGAAGGGTAAAAAATAAAAAATAAAAAAAATAAAAATCTCAGGCGAAGGACAAAATTTACTCAGGAAGAAAAAGGGGAAACTTAACTAGGTGGCGAAAAGGGGGAACTATGTCAGAAGAACGAGCCTGTAACTTTCCTTCTTGGGCCTGGAGGAAACTTAGGTGTGGGGAGGGACAGGGGAGGAGGAGGAGGAGGAGGAGGGAAAACTTGTGTGGGGATATGTAGATGGGGATGGAGGAAGGTGAGGAAGAGAAGGAGGGAGGAGGAGGGGAGGAAAGTATAAGAGTTGTGTGTATGAGGTAAGGGAAGGACGATGGGAGGAGGAGGAGGAGGAAGATGGGGAGGGGGAGGAGGAGGAGGGAAAACTTGTGTGGGGATATGCAGATGGGGAGGGAGGGAAGGATGGAGAGGTTAGGTAGTGAGTGAGAGGGGGGGGAGGGAGGAGAGAAAAAAAGAGTTGTGTGTATATGGTAAGGGAAGGAGGAAGGGAGAGGGAGAGGAGAGGAAGGGAGAGAGAAAAATTTGTGGGCATATGGAGATGTGAAGGTAGGTAGGTAAGGGAGGGAGGGAGGGAGAGAAAGCGATAGGTAAAAGTTGTGGAGACATGTCGATGGGCAGGGAGGTAGGTAGGGTAGGGGAATGGAGAGGAAGAGAGAGAGAAGGAAGGGAAAGAGGGAGGGAGAAGGACGAGATAGGTAAGCGAAGGGAGAGAACGAAGGTGAGAGTGAGGGAGTTAGAGAGAGGAAAGACCTATGGAGACATGGAGAGAGGGAGGAGGAGGAAAGAGAGAGAGATGGGGAGGAAGGTAAAAGAAGAGAGAACGAGGGTGAGAGGGAGAGGGAAGGGAGAGGGAGAAACGGGGAGGGAGGGAAGAATTGTGGGGACATAGTGATGGTGAGGAAAGTACAGGAAGAGTAAACGAGGGGGGGGAGAGGGAGCGTAAGGGAGAGGGAGAGAGTAAGGGAGCGTCGCGTATGGTAAAGTGGGAGCCTTTTTGCAAGCGTCCTTCCTTGCTCTTAAGACATAAAAGTCCTTTGTGTAAAATGTCCACGCGCGAGCTTTTAATTTTATGGTCTTGCCTTTTATAGATCGCCTGACATTTTCTTACTTTTTTACTTAATTTTTTACTTTTTTTTTTTACTTTTTACACAAACTTTTTATTTTATTTTATTTTACTTTTACTTCTATTTTTTTTTTTACTCCTATTCTGTACTTTTGTCATGCTCACCTTTCTTTATTTTTTTTCTCTTCTACAGGTGGGCAAGTTTTTTTTCGTGTTTTTTTTTAGGCTTAAATTTAAACGTTCTCGCTTTTGTATGTAGAATGTGATACTTTTCCTGCTCTTACTTCGATCTTCTCTTTTTTTCTTGCTTATCCTTTTTTCTTTCTTCTTTTCTTTCTTTCGGGCAGACCAATTACTTTTTCTTTCTTTCTTTCTTTCTTTCCTTCTTTCTTTTCTCTCTCTCTCTCTCTCTCTCTCTCTCTCTCTCTCTCTCTCTCTCTCTCTCTCTCTCTCTCTCTCTCTCTCTCTCTCTCTCTCTCTCTCTCTCTCTCTCTCTCTCTCTCTCTCTCTCTCTCTCTCTCTCTCTCCTCTCTCCTCCTCCTCCTCCTTTTCCTACGTCATTTCCTTCGTTCCCTTCCCTCCTTCCCTGCTTCTTCTTCCTCCTTTGCCAGTCTCTTTCTTCTGTCTCTCTCCCTCTCTCCTCCTCATTATTTCCTTTCCTCTCTCTCTCTTTGTGTGTATCTCTCTCTTTCTCTTTATCTGCTTTGCTTCCTGATTTACCATTCTTCTTTCCTTCCTCTCTCATTCTCTCTCCCTCTCCTATATTTCCTCCTTTGATTTCTCCTTTGATTCCGTCTTCTCTCCCCTTCCTTCCTTACTTACTTCCTTCCTTCGTTTTCTCTTTCCTTCCTTTGTCTTCTCTTCTCTCTTCCTTCCTTCCTTAGTGTCCTTTTTTCCTTCCTTCTTTTTCTCTCTCCATTCTCTATCTCCTCCTTTGATTATTTCCCCTGCCTTTCTTCCTTCCTTCCTTCCTTCGTCTCTTCTTCCCTCCTTCTTTCTTTCCTTCGTGTTCCATTCTCTCTTTCTTCCTCACTCCCGCCCTCTTGAAGGTCAGCTCATATGCTTCGCTTCTTATCGAGTGTATCATTTAATTTCGTACGAAGGTTGATATGTTGCAATTATGTTTAGCTTCCTGCTCGTCTAGATAAGTGAAAGAGGTTGGTAGAGAGAGAGAGAGAGAGAGAGAGAGAGAGAGAGACGTAAAAATAATATCAACAAAGAGTCATTTATCACCTCTACGCTATTTCCCGTGAAGACAATTTCCTTTTCCTTTCCTTTCTTCTCTTTCTTTCCTTCCTTCTTCACCGCCACCACCACCACTACCATCACTACTACTACTACTACTACTACTACTACTACTACTACTACTACTACTTCATCTACTTCTTTCTACCTCTTCTTTCCTACTCATCTTCTTCCCTTTTTCTTCCTCCTTTTTACCTTCTTATTCCTCTATCTCCTTCTTCTCTTCTTCCTCCAACCCTTTTCCTTCTCTTATCTATGTTCTTCCTCTTTTCATCTTCCTTTATGCCTCCTTGTTTTTCTTTCTCTCTCCCCTCTTTCTCCCTCCTTCCTTTTCAAATATATCTTCCCTTTTTCGTCTTATTTTGTACTTATTTATTCCTCTGTCTTCCCCCCTTCCCCTCCTCCCTACCACCACACCCAGTCCTCCCCTCCCTGTCTCTCTCTCTCTCTCTCTCTCTCTCTCTCTCTCTCTCTCTCTCTCTCTCTCTCTCTCTCCCTCTCTCTCTCTCTCTCTGACCCTCCTCTCTCATATCCAACCTCGTCCTCACAAAAAACGTCCCTCCCTCTCTCCCTCCCCTTCCTTCCTCCCCTACGACATCCTTGCCTCCTCCCCTTACCCAAGGCTTCCGTTCCTCTTTCACGACACATCTTTTAGCAAACTCAAAAAACCTCTCTCTCTACAGTCGCAACCGTCTAAAGATCTCTTGTAGGCTACGTACTTGAGAGATAGCACCAAACAAAATTGACCTCTTACAGCAAGCTCGCGCTGGCACTCGTCACCAACTTGGCTTCGAAACAAATATCCCTTCCAATCAATCTAGTAGGCCAACATAACGACACTTAGATACTGACCCTCCTCACCTCTGGCGCTATGGAGATAGTCCTTCTTGAAAACAGAAATACGGTGATAAAGTCCCGCATCATAAAACACTTCGTGAATTAAAATGCACTAAAGTAGGATCATGCAAGACTCACCATCATGACAAAGATTTGATACGCTGGAGATTCAAAGTGAAGACAGACGGATTTAATTTGAGTGGAAAGTGATTCCTGTCGCTAGTGCTGTCGCCCTCAATTCTCACCCCCAGTGGCACTCTCCTCACCAACAACATTAGCTGGTTTGGACTCAACAACCTAGTTAGTAAATTTGCTCTCCCGCTGACTTACAAAGCTCACTCTTCACTGACGAAGACGAGCAAAGTCTCCCGAAGATTGGCAGACGCACATTACAACAGGATAGAATGGAGATGTTCGCTAACGTAGGCATCCTACACAGGTGATCGCTTGGTTCGTGACAGGATCAAAGCTTTGCGGAGAAATACAGTGACGTTAAACTCAAGCTCAAAATGCGTCAAGGACTTGAGGTCAAACAAACGACGTCAAAATTCTCACAGCAACGGAACGATGCAAACGCAGCAGATAAACAAAGAAGCGGCTTCATTAAAAAGAAATAAACTTTTTTTTTGAAATAAGATATAATACTCCGCTCTACAACAATTTCTGCAAGATCCAACTGTGAATATGCCGGTACAGTTATTTCTCTCCAGATGCCTGCAAATAACTTTATCCTGAAACTTGTTCAGCGTCTACAGGCAAAAGAAATTATCCCTTCCTTGCAAAACAAAATCCTACAGAAAACCCTTACCCTTAACATGTTCTCTTCAACGAGACGTCGCCTCGAGAAAACTGATCTTTAAACTTGAATACTTAATGGTTTGGTACATGTGAATTGAGACATCCATTTTATGGCAACAGACTGCTTGAAGATAACCGTGGCGTAACTCCATCAATGTGTCAAAGCCAAGAACTGCACCCTTTTTTTTTCATAACAAAAGCTAACGACAATGAATAAAGCTCCTCTCATCAGTGGTCCAGAACATTTAAATTGACTCCTTCAAGAAAATAAGTCAATTTAAATAGTAACTTAATATCCTGACCTCTTGAGCATCGTAAAATAGCTGGTGATTGATATACAAAATCAATTAGGTCGAGGATGAATACAGCGACTGGACCAACCCTCTTCTTCCATCCTTCTTCCATCTCCTCCTTTTATACACGAGGAAGCACAGGAGGAGGAGGAGGCGAGGAGGAGGAGGAGCTTTAAACACTGTATCTTCCTCATGTTTCCTCTTCGTCTCCTCTGTTTGGTGTTCCGTTTCACTTCGCTGGTTTGTTTCTCTCTCACTCGGGCGATTTCTCACAGCACCTCCCTTCCTACCTTCCCTCCTACCCCTCCCTCTTCCTTCCTCCATGCTACCTCCCGCCAATATCTTTACTTCCCATGTCTGTTGTCACTCCTCGCCTCTCTATTCCCCTTTGTTGCAACCTGGGAATAAGAAAAAGGGGGACATATATATCTCCTTTTATGGCTATTTCTTTTGTTTTTAGGGGGCGACGGCGCTCTGTATAGCGACCCGTAGTTTTTTTGTGCTCATCCTCCTCCGCCGCCTCTCCGCCAAGTACATTCACTCGTTGATACCCAGGCCCTTGAGAGACAGTCATTTGTTTATCTTTATACATAGCCAGGGTGATTTTTCTTCGTGTATAGGTCTGATCTGTCGCCTGGGTCTCCCTCCCTCTCTTCCCCTCTCTGGCTGGCCGTCTCTCTCTCTAATTAAGTTGTTTTTCAAGATGCCAGATAGCGCGAGTCTCCCCTATCTGGGCGTTGGTGCTTCTGTAGGCCCTGTTTAGTATCCACAGGCGAGTGTCCCTTCTTTATGGGTTTCTCGAGACGGCTAATGAAGTCTTCTTGGCGTTAGTAGAGGAGGAGGCGACACAGAGGAGGAGGAGGAGGGGTGGGTGGTGGTGGTGGTGGTGGGTGCGAAAGGGAGACGAATGAAAAAACTAGCTCAGGGGCATATTGGAATGAGGGGGAGAGGGAGTAAAAAGAGGAAAAGGAAAGGAAAATGTTTAAAAGGGGAGTGTTGAAAGGAGGGTTGATGCGTATGGGAAAGAAATGTAAAAGAAAAATGGGAGTGGGGGAAATAGGAAAGGGAAAGACGGAGGATGGAAAGAAGAGCAAAGGGGAGTGTTGAACTGAGGGAGAGAGTAATGAAAAGATAAGAGGGGAAAAATTGAAAAGGGAAAGGTGGAGGAAAAAGAGTAGAGGGAATTATTGGAAGGAGGATGAATGTGTATGGGAGACGAAGAAAAAGAGAAAAGAGAAAAAAAATGAGGAAATGGATTGGGATAGGAAGGAAAATGAGAGAATGGAAGTACTGAAGGAAGAAGGGAAAGGTGATATTAGGAAACAGAGAAAGAACAGCAGTGTGAGAGAGAGGAAAGAAAAGGGAACATGGCAGGCAAAGGAAGGAAAAGAAAAGAAGGGGAAAAAGGGAGAGAAGGAAAAAGGTATAGGATGGAAGTATAAGGTGGAAGAAATAGGAAGTAGGAGGGAGATGATGGCATAGGGAGAAAAGGTGGAGAGTAAACGAGTTAGGGAGAAGGGAGATAAAAAAAAGAAGGGAGGCAAAGGAAGGAAGTAAAAAGGGGGTTGGAAGTTAGGGGCCAGTAAAGAAGGAGGTAAGGAGAGAAGGTAGGGGGAGGTAGGAAGGCAAGAAGGGGCATAGGGAGGGGAGTAGGGGAGGTAGGAAGGCAAGAGGAGGCATAGGGAGGGGGGAACAGGAACAGGAGGGAGGGAAGAGTAGGGGAGCAGAAGGGAGGGAAGAGGAGGGAAGCAGAAGGGAGGGGAGAGGAGGGGAGCAGAAGGGGGTAAGAGAGAAGGTAGGGGAAGGTAGGAAGGTAAGAGGAGGCAAAAGGAGGGGGGAACAGGAACAGGAGGGAGGGAAGAGTAGGGGAGCAGAAGGGAGGGAAGAGGAGGGAAGCAGAAGGGAGGGAAGAGGAGGGGAGCAGAAGGGGGTAAGGAGAAAAGATAGGGGGAGGTAGGAAGGTAAGAGGAGGCATAAGGAGGGGGGAACAGGAACAGGAGGGAGGGAAGAGGAGGGAAGCAGGAGGGAGTTAAGAGGAGAAGCTGTCACTCGCCTTATCTACACTGCCTCTTCACGTCGTTCCTCCTCTTGAAACGGTCCCTCTGCCATTGTTTTTAAGGAGCGACGGGAAGGACATCTGTCAGGCGAGGCAGCTGGAGGAGGAGGAGGAAGAGGAGGAGGCGGAGGAGCAGCAGATCTCTTCGGAGCCGGCGAGCGGGCGGCGGCGTCTCGTCCGTCAGAGTCGCTGATGGGAGATATGCAAATGCTTCCCGGCTTGACATACGATATAGAGGGCGACCACATGTTGCTCGCCATTAGGGAACCCGCCCCCCCTTCCCCTTCCCCCCTCCTCCCCCCTGACCCTCCTACCCTCCCTTACTTCCTCTTCCCTTGGCCTCTCTTACTGATAAGGTCCCCCCCTTCACCTCTCTCTCCTCCTTACCCTTCCCCTCCTCCCTCTTCCCTTCTTCCTCCTCTTCCTTACTTCCTCTTCCCTTCCCCTCTTACGGATAACGGCCCTCCCTCTTCTTCCCCCTCTGACTGATAACAACCCCCTTCCCTTCCCTCACCCCTTCCTCTTCCTCTCCCCTTCCTTTCCTCCCCTTCACCCGTACCCTTTTGTATGATAACCTGCCCCCCTTCAACCCCCTATTAACCTTTACCCCTCTCTCTCCTTCCCCTTTCCTTCCTCCCTTTCCCTTTTACTGATAACCTCCAACTCACTCCCCTTTCAATCTCTCTTATCTCCTGCCTTTTTTCTCCCCTTCTTTCTGAGTCCCTTTCCCTTCTGTTTTCATTCTCTCCATTTCTGTCATCCCTTTCTGTACATCCTCATCCCTCTTCTCTTTTGTTTTCTCCCCGTTTTATCCCTTTACTTCTTCTCTCTCTCCTCCATACACACCCTTAGTTTTAACGTATAATCCTTTTCTTTCTCATTTCTTCTTTTTTCTTAACTTTTCTTTTTCACGTCTTCATGTCTTCTTCACCTTCTCAACCTCTTTCTCCTTCACTCTGTCATTCATTTTCTCACTTTTCACTCCTCTCCTTCAATCCTTCACTCCATAATCCTTCATCTCCTTCACTCTCATTCCTTCAGTCCCTCTTCCCCTCAGCCATCAACTCCTTCAGTCTTATCATCCTTGACCCTTTAAACCCCCTTAAGATTACCCCCTTAAAGCCTCAGCTCCCTTTACAACCCCTCTGGCTCCCGTTTTCTTTCCCCTACGACGTCCTTGAAGGGGGGACTCCAATTAATTGATAGGGCAGGATTTACTCTTTATACAGTCGTCAACCTTCCTATAAACCCTTCCTCGTGCATGTCTTTTTTTTTTAGGACCATCTGGTTTCTTTTATGTTGTTTATGCTGTTCCTTGTTTTGAGTAGTTGTGGATGTGCCTAAGTTTTCTTTACTTCGTCTTCCCCTGAGCGTACTTTTAAATTTGTGCCGCTAATTAATCACTTTTTTTTCTGAAGGCTTAGTTAGCACTTTTACGACCCCTTGGAACGTCGATAAAAACGTCGTCCCGGTGCTCGTATAGATAAAATTTGTCTCTTATTTTCAACCCTCTTCTTCCCTTCCTCCCCTTCCTCCCGCTCCTTCCTCCCGTCCTTGTTGAGAAAGACGTTATTTTCGGTTTAAATGCCACCAATTACCAGCGACCTTTTAACGATGTAGCACTTGCAGTCCTCTCGATTAATTAACAAACTTTTTGTGACTTAATTATATAGCCTGTGACTTTTTGTGACTTAATTATATAGCCTGTGACTTTTTGTGACTTAATTATATAGCCTGTGACTTTTTGTGACTTAATTATATAGCCTGTGACTTTTTGTGACTTAATTATATAGCCTGTGACTTTTTGTGACTTAATTATATAGCCTGTGACTTTTTGTGACTTAATTATATAGCCTGTGACTTTTTGTGACTTAATTATATAGCCTGTGACTTTTTGTGACTTAATTATATAGCCTGTGACTTTTTGTGACTTAATTATATAGCCTGTGGTACCGACAACTTCATTCACTGCCGTCTTGGTCTTTGTATAGCATTGTTTTCCTGTATATCCCTTCACCTTGAATAGATAAGCAGGTATTCTTGTCGATAATTATACCTGGTAATGGCAAATAGCTTCATTATTCTGCTCATTAAGTCCCTGGTACAATGATTCCTATAATAAAAGGCACGTAACTCCATTCTGTCCCACTTAAATTAAATACATGGATTCCTATATTTTCATTTCAATTGTTTTTTTTATCATGAATTCTAGTTTAGCATACGAGCCATCCCATTATACTCCCCCTCCATACTCCCATGCATAGATTTCCACTCCTCTACGCACCCATACCGCTCATGTAGGCCCCGTCAGCCCCTTCCTCATTTTGTAATTCCTGTAGTGTTCTTGTTTTTCATTTGTTTCACGGGAATTCTTGATACACTAAACATCCATCGCCCATACACTCCAAACTCATATTCTCATTCTTCCACGCACCCATATGGCTCTTGTACTCCCCGTCAGCCCCTTCCTAGCCTTTCCCCTGCCCCTTCCAGCCCCTTTCAGCCCCTCGTAGCCCCTCCCAGGTACACATGGCAGCGGCGGCCTCCATAAAGCTTTCAGACGAGCCTCTCCCCGTTGATAAGACAGAAAGAGCGCTTTTATCTACTCCTGCTCTCGCGTCGGACCAAGACTCTGCCAACCCACCGATCGTTCAAGGACGGAAACGCCATGTCTTTCTGTGGCCATAAGAGTCCTAATCGCCCGAGGTCCTTAAAGGCGATTGTCCTCTGCCTTCTTGCTCCTGAATAGCTTTTGCCGAGAGGATAAACTTTGGCGTGTTATTGCCGGCTTGAAAAATTAAATTGGCTCGCTATATTTAGCTGAAAAGTTTCCATTATTTTCCGCTACATTATACAAGTGTAGCGTTGTAATGAGGGGGGAGCGCTGTTTCTTTGGTTCTCTCTTTTCCTTTCTCTCTCTCTCTCTCTCTCTCTCTCTCTCTCTCTCTCTCTCTCTCTCTCTCTCTCTCTAAGTTAAGATATGCAAATGGATTACAATTTTTCGGTTCAGTGAGGGAGAGTTGCTGAAATAGAAAACGAGTTATTAGCTTCAGAGTCTATCTATTACTATCTATCTATTACTCTACCACCACCACCACCACCGCTGTTCTCCCGTAATTTAATGTCTTCCTGTTTTCTCCTCAACTGTTTCCTCCTTCAGTCTGTCATTCTTTCCCTCTCTCTTCACTTCTCTCTTTCAATCCTTTGCCATCTAAGCTTCTCTCAACCTCCTTCAATCTCCTCTTTCCTTCATTCCTTCTTTCTTCCCTTCACCCACCATCAACACCACCACCACGAACAACAACAACAACAACAACTACTATACCACCATCACTACCACCACCACCCTTACTACCACCTCCACCATCACCACCACCACGAACAACAGGGACACAACACCACCAGCAACACAACTCAAAATTCATGAAAATAAGCCCCGTAAACAACACAAATCAACACTAACCGGAGTAATAAAGACGCAACATATATATTTTTTTTATTTCCTTCTCGAACGTAACTTTCTGGTGCAAATATGAACGCTCTGGCAAAGTGAGAAAGAAAGAAAATGGAGGAAAGAAGGAAAGGAAAATATTAAGGGAGAACGAGGAGGAAAATGGGAAGAAAGGAAAATATAAACGGAGGACGGGGAGGAGAAAAGGAAAGGAGAATAAAAACGGAGAATGGGAAGGAAAAGAGAAAAGGATAGAACGGGAAGGAAATAAGAAAGGAAGGAAAAGAAGGAAAGAAAAAACAAAATAAAAAAATTTAATTCGTTGGCGAGAGAAAGAAAGGAGAAAAATCTAGCGCCCGAAACACTCGCCGTGAGGTAAAGTAACGGAATTTCCCCTTCATGTCGGCGTTCTCCCGCGCGTCACTCTGCGTAGTCTTCCTCCTTCACGGGGAGAGAGAAAAAAAGTTCTGATTTACTTTCTATTCTCTTTTTTTTCCTTTTTTTTTGGTCCATTTGTTGTAATGTCTGAGGAGGACGAGTATGATTTTTTTTTTGTCTTGTGTTTGTGTCTGTATTTCTGTCTCTTTGTATCTGTCTGTCTGTCTGTCTGTTTTGTTGTGTCTGGAGTGTGTGAGTTAAAATTTTGTCTCTCTGTTTCTGTGTTTCTGTCTGTTGGTGCATAGGCGGATCCAGGGGGGGGGCCACGGGGCCATGGCCCCCCCCAAACGCTCTGAGAGTATGTTTTGGCCCCCCCCAAAGAAATTCGTTACAGATACTGTCAGCCTCCCTCAATCATATACATATCATGTAGAACTCGATAGTCGATACTGCATCGCTCTACTACATAAAACAAAATCCAATTCTATGGCCTCAATGCACAAGCGAATCGGAATTAAGCGCTGAGAAGGAAGGCCTCTTCGGCCTGAAAAGCACAATGCAATCCGATGTGACTTAATTCCATGTGTACAGTCCGTCGTCGATGAACAGTTGGCCCCCCCCAAAACTCAAGGCTGGATCCGCCCTTGTGTTGGTGTCTGTTTTTCAAGTCTGTGTCTGTATGTCTGTCTGTTTGTCTATCTGTCTGTCTCTATCTCTGTTTGTCTGTCTGTATGTATGTAAGTATGTCTATGTCTGTCTGTCTCTCTGTCTGTCTATCTCTGTCTGTCTCTCTGTCTGTCTGTCTCTCTGTCTCTCTGTCTGTCTGTCTGTCTGTCTTTTTTATCGCCATCAATATCCTCTTTTATTTTTTTTCTCCATTCATCTTTCACTTAAATTATCTTCCGGGTGATCGCTCCTCCTCCTCCTCCTCCTCCTCCTCTCCTTACCTGCGTCTGTGATCCCTAAAGTGATAATGAAAGGCGGAATCAAGGAAAAAAACGAAAGGTCTGAATTATTCCCTTTTCCTTCCTTTCCCAATTCCCCTTTTTTTCATGATTCAAATTAGGAACATCTTTTTTTCCCTATTAATTTACCTTATCAGCATTTTTCATTAATATCCTCTATCTTTTTTTTTTTTGCTGTCTTTTCGTTTTTTTTTTGTTAATTCGGTTATTTCACGTTCTTTCTTTCATTTTGTTTCTTTTTCCTTTTTATTTCTTTTCATTTCTTGTTAATTCGTTTTTTCTTCTCTCTTTCATTTCCTTTCTTTTTCTACTCTTTTCTTTCTTTTTTATTTCTTGTTACTCTGTTATTTCCCACTTCTTTCTTTCATATTGTTCCTTTTTTTGCCCTTTTCTCTTTTCTCTTTTTGTTGTTGCTGTGTTTTTTTCTACTTTTCTTTAATTTTATTCATTTTTTACCTTTTTCCTTCCCTTCATTTCTCTTTACTCCGTCTCTTCCTCTCCTTTCTTTCAATTAGTTTCTTTTCATACTCTTTTGTTTGTCCGTTTTCATATTATTCCGTTTATTCTAGTTCTTTCTTTCATATTGTTCCTGTTTTTCCTTTTTTTCTCCCTTCGTTTCTTGTTACTCGTTTTCTCTCCACTTCTGTCTTTTATTTCGTGTTCTTTTGCCTTGTCTTTTCCACTTCTCTCTCTCTCTCTCTCTCTCTCTCTCTCTCTCTCTCTCTCTCTCTCTCTCTCTCTCTCTCTCTCTCTCTCTCTCTCTCTCTCATTCCGTTCCTCTTTTTACCCTTTTCCATCCCTTCATTTCTCGTTGCTCCGTTTCTCCCCACTTTCTTTATTTCATTTCGTTTTCTTTTGCTTCTTTCATTTCGTTTCCTTTTGCCTTCGTTTTCTTTAGGCGTTTATCGATACCGGGCGACTCCATTCATGCAGGTAAGACTTAATTAAAAATCCTGCCCTACCTGTTCCCCCCATCTCCCTTCTGCTTACCTGGCCGACGCAGGATTAACGTGAAGGCGCATCGCGATATTTATAAGCGATAAGGTTTGGCCGGGGAAGTTTTATATATATAAGAAACTTTACACTTTAGCACTTTTAAGGGAGAGGAGTAGGGGGAGGAAGAGGAGGAGGAAGGAGGGAGAGGAAACAAGAGAAGGAGGAGGAGTTAGAAGATGAGAAAGAAGAGTGAGAGGAAACCGTAGGAGGAGGAGGAAAAGGAGGAGAAAGAAGAGGAAGGAGGGAGAGGAAACAGGAGAAGAGGGAGAAGGAGAAGGAAGAGGATGAGGGAAATGAAGGAGGGAGAGGAAACAGGAGAGGAGGGAGAAGGAGAAGGAAGAGGATGAGGGAAATGAAGGAGGGAGAGGAAACAGAAGAAGGAGAAGGAAGATAATGAAGAAGAGAAAGGAAAGGATAGAGGAGAATAGAGAGATCAGGAGGAGGAGGAGGATAAGGGAAAGGAGGAGGAGTAGGATAAGGGGCAGGAGGAGGAGGAGGATAAGGGGCAGGAGGAGGAGGAGGATAAGGGATAGGAGGAAAGAAATAAAGGAGAAAAATATAGAGAAAAGTGGAGAGCAAAGAAAAAGAAAATGCGTAAGAAGCGAGAGGAAGCTGGAGGAGGAGGAGGAGGAGGAGGAGGCGGAAGAGGAGGAGGAAGAGGAGGAGGAGGAGGGAAGGGCAGGTGTGTTATGGCAATCTTTGTTTTCATCGTCGGCGAAAAGCATGTGGCGTTCCCTGTCGAGGAGGAGGAGAAGAAGAAGAAGAAGAAGAAGAAGAAGAAGAAGAAGAAGAAGAAGAAGAAGAAGAAGAAAATGTTAAAATCTAGTAATGGGAAAACGCTGAAGAAGAAGAAAAAGAAGAAAAAAAAGAAGAAAAGAAAAAAAGGAAGAAAAATAAGTAAAAAGAAGAAGAAGAAGACAAAGAAAGAAGAAGAAGAAGAAGAAGAAGAAGAAGAAGAAGAAGAAGAAGAAGAAGAAAATATTAAACTCTAGCAGGTGGAAACACAAGAAAATTAGTAGGAAGTAAATAAAGGAGGCGGCGAAGGAAGAAAAAGAAGAAGAAAAACAATAATAAAGTAAAAAGATATTGAAGTCAAGACGGTTCCAATAATGCGACTTTAATGGACAATATCCAAGAGGGAGGAAAGACTTCAGAATGCCGCGCGAAAATCTTCCAAAATGTATTGTTTCGCTTCCTCTTTGATAAAATTATGAAATAGTGTTCAGGAGGAGAAATAAGGTGGGAGAAAGGAGAGTGCTGGAGGAGGAGGAGGAGAAGGAGGAGGAGAAGAAGAGCATCAGTAGGAAGAAGGGAATCAGAAGAATGAAAAGGAGGAATTGGAGTAGGAGGAGGAAGTAAGGAAATAGGAGAAAGAGGAAGGGAAAGTAAAGTAGAAGGAGAAAAGAAAAAAAGTGCAGAACTAGGATGAAGAAAGAAATGAGGAGGAGGAGAAAGAGGATGAAGGAAGAGTATGAGTAGAAGGAGCAGAGGAGGAGGAGGAGGAGAAGGAGGAGGAGGAAGAAAAGTAAATCACGAGAAGGAAGATAGAAAGACAGAAGGTAGAGTTGTAGTAGGAGTAGTAGTAGTAGTAGTAGGAGGAGGAGGAGGAGGAGGAGGAGGACGAAGAGGAGGAGGAGGATCGAAAATTGCTGAAAATGGGAGAAAAAAGGACCCAATTTTCCCATATTGAGCTAAAAGAAAAAAAAAAGTGTAGGAAAAGGTTCTTGGAGTCTATGATTGCAAAAAAGTTCAATTTCCAACCAAAATAATAGGATAAAAGGATCAGTATTAGGAAAGAGAGAGAGAGAGAGAGAGAGAGAGAGAGAGAGAGAGAGAGAGAGAGAGAGAGAGAGAGAGAGAGAGAGAGAGAGAGAGAGAGAGACTTATTCATTTACTTTTCATATTAATCTCACCTTTTTTTTTACTCTTCTTCAGGTTTTGGTTATTCGTTTATTCTACTCTTCTTATTTCATGACTTTCCCTTCCCTCGCTTTAACTCTATTATTGCCCTTCCATCATCATCATCATCAGCCTTTTCCTCCTCCTTCCCTTTCCTTATTAATTATGTTCTCCCTTCGTTCCTATTACTCTTTATTAACGGAAGCTGTAACTCGATCAAGCGTTTTTCCTTTCTCTGATTTTCCCTTTATTTTCCTTCCCTCTCCTTCTGTCCTGTCTCCACATCACCATTGGCTCAAAACATGGAATTAAGATTGACTGAGTTTTTTATTTATTTGTGTTATAGCAAGGGAGGCGGCTCAAGGGCATAAACAAAAACAAAATACAAAATTGATAAAACACCCGCTAGATCTTGCTCCGAACAAAAGCAGAAAGAACGAGCGAGAGGTCAAAAGAGAGAGATCAATTTCGGTCGGGTGAAGAGGTGTCCAGATACTCTCCTCTCCCTTTGTCCTTCTTCCAGAGTTTGAATATTGCTTCCCCTCCTTTATTTCTTGTATTCCAACATTACCATTTCTACAAAACCCCGAATTAAGACTGAATGAATGTACACTGCAATGATTATCTGTCTATTGGAGTTTTAATATTGCCTCCTCTCCTTTCTCTCTTCAATTTCAACATTATCATTTCTACAAAACCCGGAATTAAGACTGAATGAATGTACACTGCAATGTTTATCTGTCTATGGGAGTTTTAATATTGCTTCCTCTCCTTTCCTCCTTTTCAACATCACCAACTCTCAGAACACTGAAATACGACCTGAATGAATGCTCAATGTTTATCCTTCTATCAGAGGTTGAATATTGTTTCCCCTCCTTCCTTCCTTCTCACTCAACATCCCCTTTACTCTAAACACCGAATTATAACCGAATGAATGTATGTTTAATCCCTCTACCGGAGTGTATGAGTATTGCATAAAAACGCTGGATTATAGCTAGAAATTGAAACCTTTTATGCTAGTCCCCTCAAAGGCCACGCAGAGTTACCGCTTTATTTGTGTATTTAAGATTAATATCACATGTGACTAAAATATTACAACGGTGGAGATTTGTGGGGAGTGGAAGTGGGCGAAGGGAGGGACTGGGAAGGGGGAAGGGGGAGAGGAGGGGTAAAAAGAAAAGGAGAAGGAGGGGGATAAAGATAGAGGAGAAGGCGGAGGAGGAGGGTGAGAGGGGAAATTTTGAGTCGTGGTTTTGAGGGGGAAGAAGGGAAAAGAGAATGGTATAGAGGGAGGAAGGGGGATGAGAATGGAGTGAGGGTAGGAAGGGGTAAAGAGAGATGCAGAAGGGATATTTGAAGGGAATGGTGGAGGTTTGGGGAATGAGGAGACGGAAGAGGAGAAAGGAGATAAGGGAATGGGAGGGAGAAAGAGATAGGAGAAGGAAAAACAGATGAGTTCCGGGAAGGGAAAAGATTTAGGGAACAGTATCGTGGATGGGGAGGGTGGAATGGGAAATTGGGAAGGAAGGGGAGGTTAAGGGAGAGGGAGAAGGAGAAAAGTGAATAAATGAGTATAGTAGAAGATGCGGAGGAGGAAAAATGATGAGAGAGAGAGAGAGAGAGAGAGAGAGAGAGAGAGAGAGAGAGAGAGAGAGAGAGAGAGAGAGAGAGAGAGAGAGAGAGAGAGAGAGAGAGAGAGAGAGAGAGAGAGAGAGAGAGAGAGAGAGAGAGAGAGAGAGAGAGAGAGTGGGAGCCAGAGAGACAGAGCGAGAGAGAGAGATAGGAAGGGGATGTAGGCGTTGTTTTAGGATAGCATGGAGTTCTTATGGGAGGGTGAGAACAAGAGAAAAGAAGGGAGAGGAAGAGGGAGAACGGGGAAGGCAAACGATAGGAGAATAATGCTTTTTTTGTAGGAGAGGAAAGATTGCGAGGAAGAAAGACGAAGAAGAAAACGGAAATGTGTTGTAAAGACTTAAAACAAACAGAAAATGATATGGTTAAAACCTAAAACAAATAGAAAACGATGGGGTTAAGCCTTAAAACAAATAGAAAACGATGGGGTAAAGCCTTAAAACAAATAGAAAACGATGGGGTTAAGCCTTAAAACAAATAGAAAACGATGGGGTAAAGCCTTAAAACAAATAGAAAACGATGGGATAAAGCCTTAAAACAATAGAAAACGATGGGATAAAGCCTTAAAACAAATAGAAAACGATGGGGTAAAGCCTTAAAACAAATAGAAAACGATGGGGTAAAGCCTTAAAACAAATAGAACACGATGGGGTAAAGCCTTAAAACAAATAGAAAACGATGGGATAAAGCCTTGAAACAATAGAAAACGATGGGGTAAAGCCTTAAAACAAATAGAAAACGATAGGGTAAAGCCTGAAAACAAATAGAAAACGATAGGATAAAGACAAAAAACAAATAGAAAACGATAGGATAAAGACAAAAAACAAATAGAAAACGATGGGGTAAAGCCTTAAAACAAATAAAAAACGATAGGGTAAAGCCTTAAAACAAATAGAAACCGATGGGGTAAAGCCTGAAAACAAAGAGAAAACGATGTGAAAGTAATTGAAGTGTTTGAGTTGAAAAAAAAAACAAAAAAAAACTTGTAGGTAACGAAAAACAAACAAAGATGAAAGTCAGAAGAAGAGAAAACCGACCGTATTCTATAAAGGCTTAGAAACCAAAAGAAAACTACCCGAGGGACATTAAGGTATTATAGACGAAAAAATACATAATGGTTTCAGTAAATATATTCTCTTAGACGCAAAAAATACCCAGCTAATGTGTTTTTTGCCTCCTCTTTTCAGATATGGATTGCCGCGTATATTAAAAGTAAGACCTGCAGACGTTACCCACGGAAGAAGGTTGAGTGACATTTTCTTTGATGATTTGTAGTTAGAATTTTTTTTCCAGTGTTTTTATGAACCGTTTTCGTGTTAGTATTTTTTTTCTTCGTATTTTTAGAGACCGTTTTCGTTTTAGTATTTTTTTCTTCGTATTTTTAGAGACCGTTTTCGTTTTAGTATTTTGTTTTTCGTATTTTTAGAGACCGTTTTCGTTTTAGTATTTTGTTTTTCGTATTTTTAGAGACCGTTTTCGTTTTAGTATTTTGTTTTTCGTATTTTTAGAGACCGTTTTCGTTTTAGTATTTTTTTTCTTCGTATTTTTAGAGACCGTTTTCGTTTTAGTATTTCGTCGCGTCACGTTCCGGTATGTTTCGCGTAACGGAGAAGCAAGAGATAAGAAAATAAATGTCCTTGTATGATATTAGTTTCTCTCTCTCTCTCTCTCTCTCTCTCTCTCTCTCCAATTTTCTCTCCGTCCCGCTCTGGCAGATAAAAATGTCTTTCTTTGTATTCGCAACTGTATTACAACTTTATCTCTCCAGCTTTCTCCTCCTCCTCCTCCTTCTCCTCCTCCTCTCCTCCTCTTCTCTTCCTCTCTTTCGTATTTCTCCTGCTCTTACCTTTATTCTCTTGTCCTGCTGCTTCTCCTCCTCCTCCTCCTCCTCCTCCTCCTCCTCCTCCTCTCTTCCTCTCCTCCTCTTCCTATCAGTCCTCCTCCTCTTCCTGCTCCTCCTCCTCCTCCTCCACCTTCACTTCACACGCACAATGCACTCTCCTCCTCCTCCTCCTCGCCTCTCTTCGCTCCTCGTCACCTGTGGAGCCTGAAATTAGTGTTGGCAGGGGGGGTTGGGCAGCCTCAAGGGAGCGCCGCCCCCCGCCCCCGTTGCCTGGTCATTTTAGTTTACCTGTTGGACCCCCGGACGCGGCCAGAATGCAGCGGGGCAGGCCAAGTTTGTAGTTCCTCTTGAGCGTGTGAATAAAACATAGGAATTGGGAAAAGTGTGTGTTGGGGGGAGGGGGGGGGATGTGGAGGGGAGGGATGTAGGGTTTGGAAGGGAGAGGAGGGAAGGGCAAGGGATGTGTGTGTGTGTGTGTGTGTGTGTGTGTGTGTGTGTGTGTGTGTGTGTGTGTGTGTGTGTGTGTTTGTTGTGGGCGTGTTTGTGTGTGTATGTTAGTTTCTTTTGAGGGGATTGTGTGTGTTTGTGTGTGTGTGTGTGTGTGTGTGTGTGTGTGTGTGTGTGTGTGTGTGTGTGTGTGTGTGTGTGTGTGTGTGTGTGTGTGTGTGTGTGTGTGTGTGTGTGTGTATCTTTTCATCCATCTATCCAGCTCCCTATCTATCTATCTATCTTATCTATCTGTCTATCTAACTAACTACCTGTCTATCTTTATATCATCTTACAGACTATCCATTTTGCCTTTTCCTTTCCTCCTTTTTCTTCTCTTCCTCTCCTGCAAACACTCTTCATCCACTCTCATGTTTCCCTCTTCCCTTCTTTCCCTCGCCTCTCCTCCTCTCCTCTCTTCACTTCCTTCGTTCCCATCCTGCCTGCCTTTCCTCTTATGGGCTGTCGTTTTTCCTTTGCTTGAACCGTCCGCGCTGTCTCCTTAAACCTAATAATCTTTCCAATCAAAATTCCATCATCCCTTCCTTTTATCATAATTCCTCTCGGGGGCCCGCCGCTGGGAGATCTTCGGGAGCGATAAGAGATGTTACTGAAAAGCTCCTTTGAGAAACAGGTATACCAAGGGCTCGCTCAGGTGTGTGTGTGTCAGGTAAGGTAGCGAGAGGCCGGGGATGGGATGGTCAGGGGCTATGGGAGGGAGGGTCTGCTGTGAGAGGAGGGAGGGTTTGGTTTGTGGTGAGACGGGCCGAGGTTGAGAGAGTGTGGGAAGATGCTGTGGCTGTGATCTGTGGTGGGATGGTGGTAGGGTCGGTCAAGGGAGTTAAGTAGCGGTGGGAGTGAAAAAGAATGATAAAGATTGCGAGATCGAGAATGTTGTGTGAAGTTAGTGAAGAACATAAAGGGGATGTTTCAGTGGGTAACCAAGGCAAAATGTTACGAAATATATGAAAAGAATTGTGGAGATTGCGACATCGAAGTAGAATGTTGTGCAAGGTAAGTGAAGAATACAAAGGAAATGTTTTAGAGGATAACGAACTCATGATGTTAGGGAAGAAATCAAGTTTGGCTCATAATAAAAGGAAATGTCGTACGAGTTTGTGAAATGGGTATAAAAAATATGTTGTGTGGAGTTAAGGAAGATCATAAAAGGGGAAGTGTTAGCTGATAATAAACAGAAGATAAATAAATAAGAATAAATAGGTAAATAAACAAGAAATAGTCATCTTTCGCTCATAGTAAAGAAAATTGTCGTAAAAAAGCTTGTGAAGTAGTGATTGAAATATTTTGTGTAAGGTTAGGGAAGGACATTAAGTAGCATTTGAGAAGTAAATAGATAAAAGTGAATAGATTAAGTTTCCCTCATAGTAAAGAGATAGAAATTTGTTGTGCAAGGTTAGGGAAGAACATAAAGGAGAGTGTAAGAAAAATAACAGACTCGAGTGGTTACCTAATACCCCAAGATTGACAGGTAGGTAATTAGATAACCTGAAGATAAAAATAAAGGTGAGAGAACACTAGAGGAAAGAGTAAAATGAAGAAACAGGAGAGAGAGGTTAGAATAAAAATGAGAAAGAGAGGAAAAACAAGAGGGAGGAAGGGAAGTATGGAAGGGAGAAAGGGAGGGAAAGAACGAAAAGAAAGGAAGAAGGATGAAAAGAAGGAAAAAATGAAGAAAGGAGGGAAAAGGAGAGACAAGAAGGATGGTGGAGGAAAAAGTAAATATAAAAGGAAAGAAGGAAGCAGTGGAGGGAATAAAGACGAAAGAAGGAAGAGGAGAAAGAAAGAAAACAGTAAAGAAGAAAGGAGGGAAGGAAGGGAGAAAGAAAGAAGGCGAAGGAAGAAGAAAAAATAAATGAAATAAGGAAAGACGGAAAGAAGAAAGGAAGGAAGGAAGGAGAGAAAGAAGAAAGGAAGGAGAGAAGGAAAGAAGTCATTTAGGAACAAAGGAGAGATATAATAATAATAATAATAATAATAATAATAATAATAATAATAATAATAATAATAATAATAATAATAATAATAAAAACAGGAAGGAGCGACCGGGGAGAGAGATATTTGAACCACCACGCGACGCCCTTCCTCTGTTTACCTTCTTATCCCTCTTTTTACGCGTTTCGGTCGATTTTCTGATTATGGCCCTTCGGCCTCGTGAACAGCAGCTATTTGGTCCCACTCCCGCGCCGCGCCCCATCGAAGTACCCCGATAACCTTTTTTTTTTTACCCTTCATTCGCCTAAAACCTCCGATAACGCGGATTCCAGAGAGCCGCCTCGTAATGTGAGAAGCTTATGATGAGGAAGAAGGAGGAAAAAAGGGATGTTTCTGCGTGTTTTGTTTAGGGTGCTTAATCGAATTCAGTGATGGGATTAAATGCTTTATAGATGGATCGGATGCCTTTCTTGAGAATCGGAAAATCTATATATGTGTGTGTTTTTGTTTAGTGTGATTAATTGAATTCAGTGATGGGATTAAGTGTTTTATAGAAGGATCGGATGCCTTTCTTGAGAATCGGAAAATCTATATATGTGTGTGTTTTTGTTTAGTGTGATTAATTGAATTCAGTGATGGACGACGTGGGTTCGAACTCACGCTACCACTCGGATTTTTCAGTCACCGCCGAGTGGCTTAAAACTATATATGCTGTCCTGAAGACCACCCATCAACCCGGACTCTAGAGGAAGCCGTCCAAGCGAATCAAGAACGTGTTTTTGTTTAGGGTGATGAGCCAATTCAAGATGGCGCCACTATAAACACTCGCCTCCAGAACGGGCTGGGCTGACCATCAGGCCCCACCTGAAGAAGCTTTGGGCCGACCATCAGGCCCCTTGGGAATCGGAAAATGCCTATATGTGTGTGTTCAATAGGCAATCAACGTAAAAAAATTCAGTGATGGGATTAAGTGTTTTATAGAAGGATCGGATGCCTTTCTTGAGAATCGGAAAATCTATATATGTGTGTGTTTTTGTTTAGTGTGATTAATTGAATTCAGTGATGGGATTAAGTGTTTTATAGAAGGATCGGATGCCTTTCTTGGTAATCGAAAAATCCATATCTTTTGTATTCAGAAAGAAAATATTGCTCGATCATGTAAGAGGGATATAGAAAGAAGAGAATTAATGTATCTCGGTTTTGTTTAGTAATGAATAGAATTTGGTGTTTGCATTTAGTGTTTATGGAGGATCAGGTAGTTTTATGTATTTGTTTTCTCTGTATTAGCCAAAATTAAGAATAATAAAAAAAGGAATCCCAGTGAAGAGTAAAGAGATATCAGATTTCTTCGCTTTGTTTGAGGATTAAATGAATTTTGATGAGAGGATCCGCCGTGTTAGAATAAAAAAGATAACTAATAAAACATAATGGGAGAACAAAAAGGAGAATTATTAAAGAGGAACAGATGCCACACAACGAACCACGCGGAAAATGAAATCAATAAACCACACACACAAAAAAAACATTCATTTCACAACTGCCCTTCCCTCACCCCCCCAAAAAAAAACACCACCACCAACCGTCAACCATATTTTCCAAACTAATCAAACTTCAGACATAAAAAAAAATAATGAATAAACAAATAACGGAGGATAAAATTGTGAAATCTATCAGGGGAAGCATGAGCAGCGGAGAGGAGAATCGCTCATTAGCCGTGAAAGAGATTAAAAGAGAGTGAAAAAACGGTGATGCTGAAAAGAGACAGAGTAAAAGAGAGAGAGAGAGAGAGAGAGAGAGAGAGAGAGAGAGAGAGAGAGAGAGAGAGAGAGAGAGAGAGAGAGAGAGAGAGAGAGAGAGAGAGAGAGAGAGAGAGAGAAGGTAAACAGGAGGAGGGAAGCCGCTGCCACCTTAAGGAGGAAATTCTTCTCTCTAAACGTTTTTTCTAGTATGGAGGGAGGAGAGAGGGAAGGAAGGAGGAAGAAATGGAAAAAAAATGAAGAGAGAGAAGGAAATAGGATACAGGAATGAGTAGGAGGAAGGAAAAAAGAAGGACACGGAAAAAAGGAAGGGAAGGGAAGAAAGAAGAAAGAAAGGTGGGAGAAAGATTGCGAGGGAAGGAGGAGAAGGAAATAGGGAAGAGGGGAGAAAAGGAAATAGGGTATAAAGAGGAGCATGGAGGAAAAACAGGGAGGTAACGAAGGAGGAAGGGAAGAAGAGGATATGAAGGAAGGAAGAACATTCGAAGAGGAGAAAAAGAAAGAGGAAAGGATAAAGAGGAAGATGGAAAGAGGGTATGTGAAGGGATAGGAAAAAATGAAAAGAAGAAAGGAGATAAGAAAAAAGAAAAGGAAGGGAAAAAGAGGAAAGGAAGGAAGGAATAGGATAAGAGAGTGGAGTTATTAGATTTCAACACCATATTCTTTTCTCTCTGTTTTTCCTCTTACTCTTTTTTTTCCTCCTCTCTCTCTTTCATATCATTACTATATTCAATCTCTGTAGTGTTTTCTCATCTCATATTCCTGTGTTGATAAAAGAATGAAGGAGGTAAAAAAAAGGGAAGGGAAAAAGAGGAAAGGAAGGAAGGAAAAGGATAAGAGAGTGAAGTTCAGATTAATATTAGATTTCAAAGCTTCATATTCTTTTCTCTATTTTTACTCTTTTTTTCCTCCTCTCTCTCTTTCATATCATTATTATATTCAATCTCTGTAGTGTTTTCTCATCTCATGTTCCTGTGTTGATGGTTTTTCCTCCTCCTCTTCATCTTCCTCCTCCTCTTCATCTTCCTCCTCCTCCTCCTCCTTCCGGCAGTCTCATCTCTCTTCTGATGTTCCTTATTCCCTTCCTTTCTCTCTCCTCATCTACTTTTGCCACCTTGCCGGGCCATCCTATTCCTTCCCTGTCCTCCTTTGCCCTTCACTATCATCTCTCCATCCTCTTCCTCCTCCATTTCCCACCTTTCTCTCTCTCTCTCCCTCCCTCGCTCCCTCCCTTTCACTCTCTCCCTCCCTTCCTCCCTCTCTGTGCCACTCTCGAAGATGAAATCAGCTTAGTCGACTCCGGGAAGCTTCTCACCCTTACTGCCAGATTTGCCTCTGAATACCTCGACGCATCTTCCTGAGTGGGCGGGAAGGAGCGGCACCGGATTCCTTCATGATTGGGGTTGAATCCTCCCTCTGAGTAGGGTTGGATCCCCTTCTAAGTGGGGTTGGATCCGCTTCCGAGGAGGAGTAGGGTTGGATTCGCCCCCTGAGCAAGTGAGGGATGTAATTTCGCTCATCTTGTGTTAGGCCGTTTTCGTTTTTTTTTTTTTTGGGGGGGGGGGGGATTTTTATTGTCTTTTTTATGAATGTGGGTGAAAGAGTAGAGATGGAAAGGAATGATAAAGAAGGAAAGGGTATGAAGGAAGAGGGAGAATGCCAGGAGGAGGAGGAGGAGGAGAAGGAGGAGGAGGAGGAGGAGGAGGAGGAGGAGGAAGGGATGATATGGGATTATTCAGGATATATGAGAGAGAGAGAGAGAGAGAGAGAGAGAGAGAGAGAGAGAGAGAGAGAGAGAGAGAGAGAGAGAGAGAGAGAGAGAGAGAGAGAGAGAGAGAGAGAGAGAGAGAGAGAGAGAGAGAGAGAGAGAGAGAAACCGAGAGAGAGAAACCGAGAGAGCGAGACAGAACAGGAAGTGACGTGTGGCATAAACATAAAAAATAAACAGAAATAAACGGTATATGAAGAAAAAAAGGAAAAAAAAAGTAACAGGTAAAGGAGGAAAGGGGAAGAGAGGGGAGTAGAGGGAGATAAAAAAAAAAAAAGAGTGAGAGTGAGGGATGATCTCCGGCCTACGCGCGTAGTAATCAAAACTGTCAATAAGGAACGTTCACGAAGGTATAGACTCGTGACGTTCCCAAAGTGTCTCGTTCACCTCACGTCGCAGAAATAAACGTTCTTTCTTTAAGCCGTGAATTCATAATGTGCCGATCGTACTTTTTTTATAATATTTGTGTTTGTAATTGCAAAGTGAGTTATTATTAGTACTTTTGTTTTGATTGTTATTGATTTTTGTTGTTGTTTTGGTGATCATTGTTATTAGTACCGTTTTTGTTTTCATTCATATTTTTCTATTTTCTGTTTTTCATTTTTTCTCTACTTTATTTACTACTACTTCTACTATACAATATTTTTACTAATACCACCACTCCTCCTTCTCCTCCTCCTCCTCCTCCTACTACTACTACTACTACTACTACTACTACTACTACTACTGCGCCTTCAACCACCACCACTACTTCTACGACTGCAAACTTCACTAAAAAATAAAATAAAAAGTTCTTGAAAAAAAAGGAAAAAAAGCCCCCACAGTTTTGCGCATTCATAGTGAGAAGCATCGCGGCCAGGCAGATTTTTTCCCTTTTTTACGAGTTTTTCTTTTCATTTTTTCGCCGAGAGAGAGAGAGAGAGAGAGAGAGAGAGAGAGAGAGAGAGAGAGAGAGAGAGAGAGAGAGAGAGAGAGAGAGAGAGAGAGAGAGAGAGAGAGAGAATACTGATAAAAGGACCGAGAAAGCAATAGGAGGGAGAGGAAAGAAGGAAACAGAAGGATGGGAGAGGAGAGAATGAAAGGCGGAGTTAGGAACGGAAAAAAAAGAGTAAAGGGAGAGAGAGAGAGAGAGAGAGAGAGAGAGAGAGAGAGAGAGAGAGAGAGAGAGAGAGAGAGAGAGAGAGAGAGAGAGAGAGAGAGAGAGAGAGAGAGAGAATTTTTTTTGTCATCGTTCACGTGTATAGCAAAAATTGTGTAGAAGAACCATTTCCGCGCCGCGTCTGACTGTCACAATATGTTCATCCAATTTCGTCCTCTATTGAAACTTTCAGGAAATGGCTGAACGGCGCGGTTAAAGGCTCTTTTGGAGGCTGACCTTAGCATCTTTTTTTATGGTCGCTGAAGTGTGTGTGTGGGGGGAGAGGGGGGGGGGAGGGTGAAGGGAGGGTTGGTGTGTGGGTGGGGGTGGGGTGGGGTGGGTTGATCGGGGTCGTAGTGTTTGTGTGTGGGGGTGGGGGGGGATGGGGGGTGGGGTAGGGAAGGGTAGGTGGTGTGTGTGTGTGTGTGTGTGTGTGTGTGTGTGTGTGTGTGTGTGTGTGTGTGTGTGTGATGTATCCTATAGTTCCTGTCTTAAATTCAGTAATATATTATGGGTCACTATATGAGTGTGATTAGATCAATTTGTTTATGTTTATTGCTTTAGTTCTCTTTCACCTCCACTAATTCCTCTTCCCCCTCCTCCTCCTATTCCTCTTCCTCTTCCTTCTCTTCCCCCGTCCACCTTTACGGCTCGTGGACACCGGCAGGACAGGTGAGCCACAAAGAAGGCGCCTAAGAGTGCAATATTTCACTCTTCGCGCGATACAAACGAGTGAGAATGAAACGTTAATACCGGCCTGGCGCACCTGAGAGAGAGAGAGAGAGAGAGAGAGAGAGAGAGAGAGAGAGAGAGAGAGAGAGAGAGAGAGAGAGAGGGAGAGGGAGAGGAAGACGGAGTAAGAGGAAGAGTCGGAGAAAGTGAAAGAAGACGAAAAAGTATAGCGGTAACACACTTAGGAGATGAGAAGCTTAACTCGAAAAAGCCCCAAAACCCTTCCCTCTTTCCTTCTTTCCTCCCTTCCTTCCTTCTTTCCTTCCTTCCTTCCTTCCTTTCTTCCTGCGTGTGGGTGGGTTGACCGTGACCGCCGCCGCTGCCACTGGACTACTGCCGCAAAACTATCGCCAAAACTATCGCCAAACTATCGCCCAAGTGTCGCCCTCGTCGCCAGGTATGACTCAGGTAACGACACGCCTGCGGCTTCGTCCAGGTGGCATCAGGTCACTTTATTTTACCTGCTGTGACCTTTACCGAAGTAGTTTTGGGCCGGACGTGTTACTGGGACGAGGGAGGAAAGAGAACGGGGGGGTAGGGGGGCAGAGAGAGAGAGAGAGAGAGAGAGAGAGAGAGAGAGAGAGAGAGAGAGAGAGAGAGAGAGAGAGAGCATGAAAGGGTACGAGGGTGACTTAAGTTAGGATTAGCTCGGTCGGCAAGGCAAGAAAAGATATCAAGCAGAAAAGTGAGGAGGAGGAGGAGGAGGGGGGATAACATGATGGGCTGATCGGGCTGCTGTGGAGGCAAAGAAGATAGACAGGAGGAGGAGGAAGAGGAGGACGAAGAGGAGTAGGAAAGGAGGAGAGGACGAAAGTTAAAAGGTAGAACAGGTAAAAGGCAGGAAAGTGGAGATAAGAGGATGAGAAGCAGGAAGGAGAGAGAGAGGAAGAGGAAAGCAAATAAGTGGGGAAGTGTAGGCAGCGGAGGAGAGGAGGAGTAAGGGAAGAGAGGAAGATGTAAGAACTAAGGAAGCGAGGAAGAGAAACCGAAAAAAAACAGAACTAACAGAACCGGGGAAGAGGAAGGAGAGAGGAAGAGATTGAATACGGAAAGGGAAAAGAATGGAATAGAAAGGAAATTTAGGATTGAGATGGAAGAGGAGACGTAAGAGAAGGGAAGGGGAGGGAAGGGAAGGGCAAGAAAGGAAGGATAGGCATACCAGTGAAGAATAGAAGGGAGAGAAGGGTAAGGGAAGGGGGTTAAGCTCGGTTAAGAGGCCAATAAAGAGCATCAGGAAAGGATATTGGGGAAGGGAAGTAAAGGGAACGAAAGGGTAGGGAAGGAAAGGGGTTTAAGATGCCATTAAAAAGCAGGAGAATAATATGGAAGAAAAGAAAAGTTGAGGAAATTGTGAATGTAAAGAAAGGGTTTTTTAAGTGTCAGTATAAATCAAAAGGAGAGAATGGAAGAAAATGCAAGAAAAAGAGTGAGGGAAGGTAAATAAATATCAGATAAGAGGAGGGAAACGGGTTAAAATGTTAGTAAAAAGCAACAGGAAAGGATGAAAGCGTGGGGAAGGAAGGAGAGTAAGGGAAAGGGAAGAGTATGGAGAAGAAGGTTTCAGGGTGTGGACATGAGGTTAAGGTGGCCGGGAAAAGCAGAAGGAATGGATGGAAGGAAAGGAAAGAGAAGCAAAGGGAGAGGAAAAGAAGGGAGAGGAATGGGACAGGTGGAACAGTGGGTTAAGATGTCCATGAAAAACAGAAGGAAAGGGAAACAAAAAAATGGAAGGAATTGGAAGTAAAGGGAGGAGAAAGGACACGAAGGAAAGGGAAGTTAACCAAAGGGAAGAGAAGGGAATGGGGTTAAGATGTCCCTGAAAAGCGGATGGTAAACATGGAAGGGAAGGAAAGGGAAACGAAGGAAAAGGAGGAGGAGGAGGAGACGGAAGGTTGCAGGGTCAGGGGGCAGGTTGCAGGGAAGGGGTGAGGGCGCTGAGGGAGCAATGATTGGGTCTTGAAATGGTCCTGAGCGTGGCAAACTTGGACCATAGCACCGCCCTGGCTTGTTTATGGCCGCGCCGGAAGAGCCAGGCTGCAGGGACACGGCCGAGTCACCTACGAGGGAAAGTGTCGAAGATGAGCTCCCTCCTCCTCCTCCTCCTCCTCCTCCTGCTCCTCTTCCTCCTCCTCTTTCTTCTCCTCCTCCTACTCGTACTCCTCCTTTCCGATCCTTGAGAGAGTGAGTTTTCTGAATATTCGAATTGAGGAGGAGGAGGAGGAGGAGGAAAAGGCTAGAGCTCTGAGTAGTAATAGGAACTGGAAGAAGAAGAAGAAGAAGAAGAAGAAGAAGAAGAAGAAGAAGAAGAAGAAGAAGAAGAGGGGAAAAGGTAGAGAGCTTAAGGGAATTTTCATAAAGAGTATATTCGAAACGGCATTTTGGGGAGGCTTTTCTATGCGGTAAGCTCATTAAAGGAATAAGGATTTTCACTTTTTTCGAATTTTTGAAGGAATTTAGCGACAGGAATGTATGTATAATGGCACACCCACACACACCCACACCCACCCACACACCCACACACGCAAGCAGAAGCTGAACTGTTCGCTCCTCCGGTAAATTACGTTTTCTTCGATGGTCGATTAAACGGGGGACTAAGTTATTCCTTCCCTGCTGATGACTCGTTCGCCTCACATTTCAAAGGCGTGCGATCGAGAAACCTGAACGCATAACAGGAAAGGGAGAGGAGGACGCGCGAGTGAAACAAGGGAAAGTGATAAAAAAGAGAGAGCGCAGAGCAAGAGGAATAATAGAAATGAGATTGGAGGAGAGGAGACGGAGAAGGAATGAGTGATAGAGATAGATAGATAGATAGATAGAGAGAGAGATAGATAGGCAGGTAGGTAGATAGATAGACTGGAAAATAGATAAACAGACATAGATAGATAGGGAGGTTGAAAATAGATAGGCAGACATAGATAGATAAATAGATAGGCAGACAGATAAATAGATAGATAGGTAGATAGATAGATAGACTGATAGATGACTCGAGAGATAGATAGATAGATAGATTGTCAAGTATACATTATGGATCAGTCAAGTTTAGGAGCCAGACAAGTTTTGACAGACCGACATGCAGACAAACAGTCAAGCATGCAGAAAGAAAAAGGCGAACAGAGAGACCGACAGACAGACAGACAGATACACGGAATAAGACTACCCAAACAGAAAATATATAAGAAAAAAATCCACCAGAAAAATAACGTTGTTTCTCTTCATGTTGAGAAAGAAGGGATTTGTTTTTTTTTTAAGTTAAGGAAGCAGCGCAAGGGCAAAAAAATAAATAAAATAGTAATAGAGAAAAGAGGACCGCTAACCACTGCCCCTTACCAAAAAGAGTTTAGAAGAGTTGCCAAAAGTGAGGTCATTAATTTCGGGCTGAAGAAACAATGCAAAAACACGGTAAAAACAACAACAAAAACCATATGTCCTGTTCATGTCAAAGAAAATAAAACGAGGGAAAAAAGAAAAAAAAATCAATATAAATCAAACTAACATGGAGTGTAACAACATAATGCATTACCAAATAGATTAAAATAGAATAAAATAAAATAGGAATATAAACTAAACAAAAAAAAAACCGCATAATTTAATATCTGCCTCATGTCAAGCAGTAGAATATAATCCATCACCAACTAGATCATACTAGGATAGAAAAAAATAGTATCGGACTAAAAAAATATAAAAAAACGGATAATGATTTGCTCTCTCTTCCTCTTGCGATGGCGACGGGAATCATATCACACACGACCCTCCTCGGTGCCTTCGTTTATTGGCTTCCTGCAGGCCCCGGACACCTCGCCCTTGCGCTTCCCGGGACGGTGAGGAATCCTGTGAACGCTCTGGACAGGGAGCCTACAGGAGGAGGAGGAGGAGGGGGAAGAAGAAGAAGAAGAAGAAGAAGAAGAAGAAGAAGAAGAAGAAGAAGAAGAAGAAGATGACGAAGACGAAAAGAAGATGACAAAGAAAAGAAAAGGAAATGAAAAAGAAGAAGAAAAGAAGAGGGAAGAGAAGGGACGTTGTTGTTGTTGTTGTTGTCGTCGTTGTTGTTGCTGTTGTTTTTGTTGTTGGTGTCATTGTTGTTGTTGTTGTTGTTGCTGCTGCTGTTTTATTATATTCATACGTAAATGCGACTTTGAATGTTTGCAAGTGAGATAATTTTGAAGGGAATTTTATATATCTATAGTTTTTTTGGCTTAGGAAAACACCACCACCACCACCTCCACCACCACCATCATTACCATCATCATCATCACCATTATCATCACCACCACCACCAGATAGAGTAAGCATATCTTCCTGCCTGCGACTTCAATCCTTTATCCAAAATTGACCTCATTTTTGGCCACTGATTTCCAAGTTTATTATCGGATCAGCGTCTTGCAGGCTTTATTTTGTAGTTGTATTTGTTATATGCCTTCAAACTGCCTCCCTTGCTGTAAAAAAACAAACAAAAAAAAAAATCACCCACCACCATCACCATCACCACCACCCATAAAATCACCCCTCCCCCCATCACCACCACCATCACACCAGCACTAGCATCAGAAAAGGGAGAGGCAATAAGGGACAACAATATTTTCGCGTCCTATTGATGAAGGATGCTGAGCCGCTCCGTGCGTGCGTGTGTTGGCGGGACTAATGACGAGAGGGAAGGAGGTGCACCTGTTTACCTGTGCTTACCTGTGCCGCCTTATTACCTGTTGTGGCGAAGATAATGATGTCGCAAGAGAGAGAGAGAGAGAGAGAGAGAGAGAGAGAGAGAGAGAGAGAGAGAGAGAGAGAGAGAGAGAGAGAGAGAGAGAGAGAGAGAGAGAGAGAGAGAGAGAGAGAGAGAGAGAGAGAGAGAGAGAGAGAGAGAGAGAGAGAAAATACTAAAATAACAAACTATTTTCTTTCTCCATGTCTAGGAAAAAAAAAATGGAGGGAAAAATCGATAATAGAAGATGAATAGTAGGATAGATAGATAGATAGATGGATGGAAAGAGAGAGAAGAAAAGAGAAGAGAAGGGAAAAGAGAAAAGAGAATCAGGATATGAAAATTTTCCCATCAAACTCGAACAAAAAAAAAAAGAAATCCTTAAGAAATAAATCCGCATTCACAACATAAGAGGACGAGGACGAGTGAGAGAGAAAGAGGGAGATAAAGGGGCAGAGAAAAATAGAGGGAGATCAGGAAAGAAAATAAAAGAGCATCGCTGAATACTACTTAAGTGGGATTTACTTCGCAGATTGTTCGTCTTTATAATGGGAGCTTGACAAAGGAGTTCCGAAGGGGCTGAGGCGACGCAGGAACCTCACGTATTACCTACAGGCAGCATTAAATTGGGGGGGGGGGTCAGGAGGAGGAGGAGGAGGAGGAGGAGGAGGTAGGGAGGAGATGGACAAATAAGATTAAAGCCAGGAGTGAGTTAAGGAAAAGGGGAAGAGGAAAGGGTAGAGGAAGGGAGAAGAGTGACGGAAGTGAAGGAAAGGGAGATGAGATAAGATGGAAGAGAGAAAGGGAGAGGTATAGAAGGAAATGATGGAAAGGAGAGATGATGGGAGATGGATAGGGGGGAGGAAGGGAGAAAGAAGAGGAACAGGAAATGAAGGAGGGAAATAAGATAGAGAGAAAGAAAAGGGGAAAGGAATATAGACGGTGATATAGGAAGAAGGGAAGGAGATGAAGGGGAAGAAGGAGAGACAAGAGTAACAGGTATGAAAGGGAAAGGGAGGAGGAGGTATGAAGGGGAAGGACAACAAACAAAGGTAACAGGAAGGGAAGGGAATAGGGAAGGGTAAGGAGGAGGAGAAGGGGAAAGGATGGGACAATACGCATTCAAATGGTATTATAAAACCAGGGGAAGGGAGGGAAGGGAGTCCAATACTTTTAGGAATTAGTACTTTATGGAGGTTTTAATCCCTTGTCCACGGGCACCGATTAGCTGAAAGGAAAGGTAAATAAAGGAGACTCAGGTACGCAAACACACACGCACACACACACACACACACACACACCAGTAAGCGGATGAACCAAAACTTGTCGAACGTAACAACACGACTGAGCGAAGTGAAACGACACGGAAGGTCAGACTTTGATAAACAATAACACTTGAAAAGAAGAGAAAAGAAGAAGAAAGAAAACCGGACCAAGAACAGAAGGGAGAGAGAGCACAAAGAGAGAGGGAAGAAGAAGAAACAAGCAAGCAAGGCGGGATGAGGCGGCGAGGTATGCAAATAAATAATAGGAGAATAACCCATAAATGTACGTCTTAAACACCTTTACGTGACGCTGCAGATAAGGTTGAGGGAGTAAAGTTTCCCCCTCAAGGACCCATCGCGGTAGTAGCAGCATTAAGGGGAGCTTCCGATAGGGGATGATAAGGGAAGATTAGAAAAGTTAGGCAAATATACTCTCTCCACCTTTATCTATTTATCTGTCTATTGCTACGTGGATTAAGGTGGATAAAGAAGGTGAATATGGATAAGAAAAATAAACGATAGTGGATGATAAAGGAGATTAGAAAAGTTACTCTCTCTCTCTCTTACTTTTATCTTTTTATCTTTCTATTTCTACGTGAATTGGTGTGGATAAAGAAGCTGCATATTGGTTAGAAGAATGAACGATAGTGGATTGATGATAAGGGAAGATAGAAAGTAAGATTAATTTACTTTTTCTATCTCTATCTATCCACTTATTCATCTAAATATCAATGTGGATTTGGCTGGTATGGATAGGAAGAATGAACGATAGTGGATTGAGGGAAGAAAGAAAGGTAAGGGGGTAGGTACTCCAATTCAGAGGCGGGGCACCGAGGAACGAATTTTGCTCCTCAACTGCCGTGAAATTAGGGAAGCGAAATGGCGGAGTCCTCTTCGTAAATATTTTCCTCACAACAAAGACCGGACGAGACGCCTTCCTCTACCTTTACCTGCGCCAGACAACCCCACAACCCCCAATAAACCCCCATAAACCATCTACTATAGAGGTCAAAATCCTTCCTCTCGTATTTGCCTGACCTGACCGCCTTTGACCTGCCCTTCCTCTGTATACCTGACCCTCGGAACCTGTCCTGGGCCTCGGGGGGGGTCACCTGTAATTAGTCCCGACCTGCCGGTGTTCCCTCGGGGCCAGGTGCTGATCTGCCGTGACCTGACGTACCCGACAGGTTAAATAATGGCACGGCGTTGAAATGGAATCCTCCCGTGGGCGCGTCTGCACCTGGCCGCTGATGAAGCCCAGGTGCGAGGAATTAAAGGTGATCGGGAAGGTAGAAGGTAATGGCGTTTAGGAATAATGATGATACAGGACGGGGAGGAGCGGAGGAAAGGAATAATATAGTGAAGGAAAGGGAGATAAGATGGGAGAGGGAAACAGGGGAGGAAGGGAAAAGAGAATAAAGGAAGAAGGGAAGAGACAAGGGGAGGAGGTACGAAGGGAAGAGTAACAGACAAAGGTAACAGGAAGGGAAGGAATAGGGAAGGTATGAGGAAAGAGAGAAAGGGAAAGGGAGAAGAGCAGAGGAAAGGAATAATATCTAATGTAGGAAAAGGCGCCGAAGAAGAGGAACTGGAAGAAGGAAGAAAATAACGATGAATTAGCGATAAAAGGCGGAGTAAATGAAACCAAAAGATAATGTAAGGCAAGGACGAAGAGGAATAGTGATGATAAAAGACAGGAAGAGCGGAGGAAAGGAGTAATAAGCGGAACAATATGCGGGGAAGAGAATCCGAAAGAAGGAACAAAATAACAAAGAATTAACGATAAGAGACAAGAGTAAAGAAAACGGCGAGGAGGTAAGATAATGATAAAAGAATGGAAAAACGAAGAAAGGAAGGAAAGGGAGAATATCTAAAGCCAAATGATGCACTGAGGAAGAGACGAGGAAGAGAAAAAGAGACAAAGTAACGAGGAAAAAAAATAATGAGGTATCGGAAAAGACACGACAGCAGAAGAAAGTTGGAACGCGAAATATCGAAGAAAAGAAAAAAAAAAGTATCTGAAGCGAAGGAAAAAAATACGCATCGGAAAATAAGTTGAAAAATAAGCAAGATAACAATGAAAAAAAAAAAAATCATGCATCAGAAACGGATAAAATAATAGAAAAAAATCCTTACAAAATAAACACAGAAAGCATGAAAGAGAGAAAGAAAGAATACTTGAACCAAAGGACAAAAAAAAAAAAAGATGCACATTGGAAAATAAATGAAAAATATTGAAAACGAGAATAAAATAATTGACAGTGCAAAACAGAAAGAATTATCGTGTACCAATTATAAAAAAAATCCTAAAAAGTAGTAAAAAAATATTGTAAACTAAAATAAAATGTCACAAAAAATAAAGAAAAATCATGTATCAATTACCTAAAACATATTATCTTTTAAGTAAATTAATTACACACACACACACACACACACACACACACACACACACACACACACACACACACACACACACACACACACACACACACACACACACACACACACACACATCAGAGAGTAAGAACAACATATTCCTTTAATCTCAATCTTTCTCTTTTTTTTTTTGTATCCGTTTTTCGTTCTCTCCTCGGCAGTTCAAAGTTAGCGGCGCGGTTTTTTGTGTTCCTCCGTAATGTTCCCGGCCGCAAAGATCTCATTTTTGGGAACGGAAAGTTAGACGCAAGAATTTTTGTCAGCATCGGGTAAGAGGCGTTAATGGCTAATGTATCCTGGCTCGAGTTTTTATTTTTTTTCGCCGGGTCTTGTTTTTCTTTCCATTTTTCTTGCTTGTGTTTCGGGCCGCCACAACCACCACCACCTCCGCCGCCGCCTCTGCTTCCGCCTCTGCCTTCATCCATTTACGTGATTATAATTGTTTCTGTGGCTAACCTTTATCGTCTTCTTCGTCACCTACCACCACCAGTAAGACTTCTCACCTCTGCCTCCTTTTCCTTCTTCACGCATTCTACTAAGAGAAATTGATAAGTGGAGGTTCGTCTTAAAGCATATGTATTTCTTCGCTACTCGGTTGGACGGCATTGTGCGCACCGCTAATTTTTGGTCTTGAGTCTTCCCAGCTTCTGACCCTTCCTTTACCCACTGCTGTTTGGTTCGTAGGTCCTTCCTGTTCCATTCTCTTTCTCATTCTTAAGTCCTTTAAGTCACATTCCCTTCACACTTCAACCACATGCTCATTTTCACACTTCTAAATCCGCTATACATCCACTCTACTTCCGTATCTAAGCATTTCTTCACACTACAAATACTAAGTGTGGGTGTTCGTCTAACGGTTTAGCTCTTTCTTCGCTTCTAAAGTCACGTTGCTTCCACACTTTCACCACATTCATATATTTCACACTTCGAAATCCACTTTATATCCACACCACTTCCATATCTTCACATTTATCCATACTATAAATAAGTGTGGATGGTCGGCTTTAAATATAACTCTTTCTTCGTTTCTAAATCCACGCTGCATTCACACTTTCCCTACATCCACATCAGCCACATATCTTAATCCACTTTACATATACACCACTTTAAAAGATATCTAATTAACACCTCCATATCCACATTCCATCCATATCCTCGCCTCTACATCCACACTAACACCACGTAATCTATTCAAAATCCACCTATCAGTCCTACATCCACCTTTAGATATATATTCAACACCTCTGTATCCACATTCCAACCACATTCTCGCCTCTACAGCCACACTAACAAGGTAATCTATTCAGCATCCACATAGCAGCGTTGTATCCACCTCTCCACCTGTCTCCACTTAACCTGTCTCACACCTGGCATACCTTCACGTCGGCTCCACTCGCCACACCTCCGTTCTCTCCTGTCTGTCTACCTTTTACCTCCCCTCTCTCTCTACACCTTCCCTTCTCCTCGTCTCCCTCTCTTACTCTCTGTCTTGCTATCTCCTCTCTTCCTTTTACTTAATCCTTTAGTCATTTTTGTTTTTTCTTTCCCTTCCTCCTCCTCTCTTTCCCTCCCTCTTCTGTCTCTAATTCACCTTTCCTTGTTATTTTCTCTCATCCTTTTATTATGTGTTTCCTTTTACTTACAGTTCTTATCCTTCCCAAGCCATTAATCTATTTTTCTATTTTTTTTCTCTCTCTTCCCAAACTCTATTGTCCTATAACTCCCTCGCTCATAGTTTGCAAGAATAGCTAACTTCACACAAAGCATCGCTCCCTCCTCTGTTCTCGCTCTCTCCATTTTTTTTTATTCTTTCCTTCATTCTTTTGTTCTTTCCCTTCTATCCTTTTTTTTCTCTTTATTTTTTACCTCCTTTAAACTCGCTACATCACATAATCATTCCCTCTTCCATTCCTTCCTTACCTCCGTCTTCCATCCTTCCTTTCTTCTTTTTTCTTCCGATCTTACTCTCTACAGAATTTTTACTCTACATAATTCCCTCCTTCCTTCCCTTCTTCCTTCATTCCTCCCTTGTATTCCTCAAGGGTAGGGAGAATTTAAATAAAGCATTCTCTCTTACTAACCCAATATCTCCCTTTCCATTCTACCTCCCTTCTTCTCTTCCTTTATTCCTTTTCTCATTCCTTCATCACTCCCTCGCTTGCCTTTATGGGTAGGAATTAGCATTTAGATAAAGCATTCCACCTTGTTCTCCCCACATCTCCCTATCCTTCCTTCCTTCCTTTCATCCTTCCTTCCTCCCTTCTCACCTGGCTTTAGGGGAGGAACAGTAGCAGTCATTACCTTGATTATAAACACACCTGAGAGCATTACCTGTCGCTCCGCCTTCCCGCCCCTCCCTCCCGCGGTGCAGGGGAGGGGCGCGCACCTGGGCAGGTAAGAAGATGCTGTCATGATAGTCTCACCTGTGAATGAGGGCCCAGGTAAGCGGGGCTACCGTGCTATCCTGCCCTACGCTTATGGATGCTGCGTGTGTGTAAAAGATGCAAGTTCCTGATTCACTCACTCTCTCCGTCTCTCTCTCACGCGTTCTCTCGTATGGGTGTTCGTTCTCGTTCGTGATTTCTCTCGTTTTCGTTATTTGTTTTTGTTTTGCTTTGTGTGTTTGTTAGCGTTTGTTTGTGTGTATTTTTGTTGCTGTTATTGTTCTTTTTGTATGAGAAATGTATGTTGTTGATCGGAAAGAGTTGTATTTGATGTATAATTAATGTAGATACGGATGTTTTTTTTTGTCGTTAAAAGAGCTAACTAAAAATGTGTGTATGCCTCTCTCTTTATTTTCTTTATTCTCTCTCTCTCTCTCTCTCTCTCTCTCTCTCGTTTGCATGTTTACCTTTATCGTCGTTCCTGCAGCAGCGGCGGTTATTTGCTCTGTCTACTTCATGTATACACGCGCACTGCAAAGGCGAAGAAAAATAAAGGAAATAAATAAAAAAGAAAAGAAAAGAAATAAAAAAAGAAATATAGGGGAGAGAAATAAAAAATAACAGACTCCACACACACACACACACACACACACACACACACACACACACACACACACACACACACACACACACACACTGCAGGTGGGAATATTAAACAGAGGAGGAGACAAGACCCCCCCCAAGGGACCCCTCCTTACCTCGCCGTGTGGGGTCTCTACCTTCGCCCGGGTGAGGTCCTTCCCTCCCTCCCTCCCTCCTTTATTCTCTCCCTCCATCCCTTCTTCCGTCCCTACCTGCCTTCATCCCTCTTTCTTTTCATTCTATTCCTTCATCCTATAGTCTCTACCTCCATTCTTCCCCTTTTCTCTCTTCCTTTCTTTATCTATTATCTTCTCTACCTTCCTTCATTTCTTCCCTACCTCCATCTTTCTCTATCTCTCCTTCCTTCCTCCATTCGTTTATTCTCTTCCCTATCTTTCATCTCTCCCTTTTTTTCTTATCCCTCTCGTTCCTTCCTCTCCCCCTCTCTCCTCCTCTCCCATCGCTCCATACTATTATGCATATTTCTCCTTCCATTTCCTTCTTTCCTCCCTTCCATCCTTCCTTCCTTCCTTTATTCGATATCTGCTTCGTGTTTCTCTCTCTTCTTTCTTACCTCATATCTCCCTTCTTCCTACCTCACGTAACCTCTGTCATCCTCCTCCCTTCCTCCCTCCCTCCTTCTCTCCTGCCTCCCTCCCTCCCCTCCATCCTTACTCCTTGTTTATGTCATCTTTTCTTCCTCCTCCCATCTTACCTCCCTCCAGTCCCGTCATCTTTCCTCCCTTTTCTCTCCCTCTCTCTCCCTTGCTCCCTCATGTTCCTCCGTCATCTTGTCTCCTCGCTGAAGTCCTCCGTCTCCCTTATCTCTCCCTAATTCTTCTCTCCCTTCTTTCTTCTCTCCCTCTTCCATCTATCATAAGTTGGCTTTTATCTTTTCTTCACTCTTGCATCTCTACACTCACACGCCCTGGCACCTTCTCCTTTTTCTCTCCCTTCATTCTCTTTCTCCTTTCTTTTTCTTTTCTTTTCAATGATTTATATGTCTTGGTTCTCACTCTGCTTAACATATTATCTTTTTCCCTTCTCTCTTTTTTTTTTGGTTTTCTTTCTTCTTTCTGGTTTCCTTTCGTTCTTTTTTTGGGTTTCTTTCTTTATTCTTTCATATTTTCTGCTCCCTCATCGTTCAACACCTCTCTTATCTGTTCTCTCTCCCTTTCTCTTCCTCCTTTCTTCTTTCCCTCTACTTCTCACGCTCCCATCTTCAATCCTCTTCTATCCTCTTTTTCTAGTCTTCTCGCTCATTATCCTTCCTTCTATTCTTCCCTCCATTATTTTCAACCTCCTCTGATTTCACTTTTTTTCTCCGATCCTTATTCTCCATTTCTTTTTTAATTCTCCCTTCTTTATCTTCCTCTACTTTTATATTCTCCTCCCTTCTTTCTTCCCTTCCTTAACCCTCCTTCCTCCCACCCCTACTTCATCCATCTCCTTCCCTTCCTTCATCCCGCACTCCCTCCCTCCCGAAAACGCAGACTCCTTTTTCTTTTTTCCTTTTTTTTTTTAGTATACGCTCAACAAAGGGTTATAGAAAATGACGTTAGGTTCCCTTGCTAAGATGGATGCTGGGCAGGAGGTGACTGTGGGTGAACCAGTTCGTGAGGAGGGTAAGAGGAAGAGGTGAAGGAAAGGGAGGGAGGAGGGAGGGGAGGGAAGGAGGAAGATGGAGAAGGACGGGAGGAGAGGGAGAGACAGACAGAGAGAGGGGTAAGTCTTTCTCTCCTCCGCTGTTTCTTTCTCCTCCTCCTCCTCCTCTTCTTCCTCTTCCTCCTCCTCCTCCTCCTCTTCTTCCTCTTCCTCCTCCTTCTTGTCCCTTTGTCTGGCTGAATTTTTTCCTTTATCTTTTTTTTTTCCTTTCTCTCGAGTCGTGTTCGCTATGAATCTTCTTCAGTTATACATTTTTTTTCTTCTTCGTTCCTTCTTTTCCCTTTTTTTCATCTCTCGGTCTTCAATTTTCACGATTTTTTGGGTTTATTTTTTTGCTTCTTTCTCTTTTTGGGAGTTTTTTTTCATGTTTTCTTTTGGTCATTTCATTTTTTTTTCTTCAAATCATTAATGGAGAGATATTTCTGAGATAGTATTGCATGAGAGAGAGAGAGAGAGAGAGAGAGAGAGAGAGAGAGAGAGAGAGAGAGAGAGAGAGAGAGAGAGAGAGAGAGAGAGAGAGAGAGAGAGAGAGAGAGAGAGAGAGAGAGAGAGAGAGAAAGGAAACGAGAGGAAGAGAGAAAAAATGCTAGTTTGAAAAAAAAAATCAGAACTTGCGTGATTTATTTTCCTCGCGTCTGGAACACATTCTCTCTCTCTCTCTCTCTCTCTCTCTCTGGTTTTATCTATCTATCTATCTATCTACCTTTCTATCTATCTATCTATTTATCTGCCTATCTATCTCATTCCTTTCTCAACGTCTTACTTCTTTCTCTCTTGTCTTACTGTTTTTTTTTCTCTCCCTCGTCTCTCCCTTTTCTCTCCCTCGTTCCCTTCCTTGTCACTATACGTTCTCTCCCTCCCTTCATCCCCTCCTTCCCTTGTCACCACGGTCATTCCCTCCTCCTCCCCCTCTCCCTCTCTCCCTTGCACTCGTGACCGTTGATCCGTGACCTTGATGACCTGACCCTGAAGCTGGAAAGGATGGAGTCACATTTCGTCTTCGTCATGCTCCGTTTTTTTTTTTTTCACTTTAGTTATACTCGAAATTGCAATCGATGTTGAGGGGGTGAGGGGTGAGGGGGAAGGGGGAAGGGAGTGGGAGGTGTTAGGGAGGGTGGGGGAGTGGTTCTCTTCTCTTCTGTTCTCTTCTCTTCTCTTCTCTTCTCTTCTCTTCTGTCACTTCTCTTCTCTTCTCTTCTCTTCGTCTCTTCTAATCTCTTTTCTTCTCTTCTCTTCGTCTCTTCTAATCTCTTTTCTTCTCTTCTCTTTTCTACTCTTCTCTTCTCTTTTCTTCTCTTCTCTTCTTGTCGAGTTTTCTTCTTTCTTCCTTATATCGATCCTTTCTTCCTTCTTTTATCATACCTTCTTACTTATTCATCTCAAACTAAGAGAGTGTAAAAGATAAAGTTAGCCTTCTTTCGTCCCTTTCTTACTTATATCATTCCTTCCTTTCTTCCTTCCTTTATTTCGCCTTTCCTTCTATTCATTTCAAACTTACCGAAGGGAAAGCAAAACAAAAAAACCCCACATCAAAACAGCCTCATTCTTTCTTCTATTCGACTCAAACTTGCAGACACAAAAAGAGAAAGAAAAAAGAAAAGAAAGAAAGAAAGAAAGAAACAGCAAAACAGCCTTGAAATCACTAGTATGCCCAAGGAGCTAAAGTAAAGAGGAGCTAAAAGGGGAACCCCCCCCCCAAAAAAAAAAAAACCTCCTTAGTTGCCGCTCTAATAGCTTCATGGCGATAATCTCTTACCTGTCTCTTACGCTTTGGAATCGCGCCGTCCATCGGGATCGCGTCGCCCAGGTGGCTGCGAGGCGAGGCAGGTGGGCACAGCGACCCTCCGCACGGCTACTCCGCTTATGTTACCTGTCCGAAGGGGTGAGGGAGAGGAAGGGTGGGAAATGTTAAGAGGGAAGGGTGAAGGAAGGAGGGAGAAGGAGGGATAGGAAGAGGGATGCTGATGAGAGGGAGAGTAAGAGTGAAGGAGAGAAAGGAGGAAGGGAGATGTTAAGAGGGAAGGGCGAAGGAAGGAGAGAGGAGGGATAGGAAGAGGGATGCTGATGAGAGGGAGAGGAAGGGTGAAGGGAAAGGAGGAGAGATGTTAAGAGGGAAGGGAGAAGGGATGCTGAGAAAGGAAGGATGACGGTGTGGAGGGAAGAGGGAAAGAAAGATAAGAAGAGGGTGGGATGATGATGTAAGGAATTAGAGGGAAAAGGAAGAGAAAGAATTGTTGATAAAAGAGTTAAAGGAGAGGAAGGGGCTAGGAAGAAGGAGGTATAGGAAGAGGAAAGGATGCAGGAGTAGATAGGAAAGGATGAAAGGGTAGGGAGAGAAAGAAACGTGGATTAGAGAGGGAGGAAGAGGTGACGAAGTGAATGGGGAAGGAGGGGAGGGCATTAAGAGGGAGAGATGTTAACGAGAGAGGTAAGAGAAGAGAGACAAAGAAGAGATTGACGGGAGAGGGAGGGAGGGGTAGGGCGTGGAGGGAGAAGGGAAGGGAAGGGTAGGAAGAGAGGGAGAGATGTTGATGGGAGAGGCAATTGAGGTAGATGATAGACTGATAGACAAAGAAGGGATCGGAGGGAGAGAGAGAGAGGGGGAAGGGGAGGGAGGGAGGAAATGAGAGGTCAGGGAAGGGGAGGATAGGCAATGTAGATGTAGAAGAGAGAGATAGAGATAGAGGAGGCAGATAGGCTAAAAGAGGAGAGAGGGAGAGAGGAGGTAAGGGAATGGAGGGAAAGGGAGGAGAGCGGCAAGGAGTGGAGAGAGAGAGAGAGAGAGAGAAGAAAAAAAAAAGAGGAGAGAGATGTATAGATTAAAGAGATGAAAAATAGGAAGGGGAGAGGAAGATAACTGAGAGAGAGAGAGAGAGAGAGAGAGAGAGAGAGAGAGAGAGAGAGAGAGAGAGAGAGAGAGAGAGAGAGAGAGAGAGAGAGAGAGAGAGAGAGAGAAAGAGAGAGAGAGAGAGAGGGGGGCTTTACTTTTTTAAGCCCCCTGCAAAATCAGATAAACACGGACCGCTACATGCAAGTAAGGTAGAAAGAAAACGGGGGTAAAAAAAAACAAGGTTAAAGGAAACACATCAAAAGCAAACACAAATAGATAACCAAAAGCAAAAAAACAAAAACAAAAATACCCACACGACGACATAACACACACACACACACACACACACACACACACACACACACACACACACACACACACACACACACACACACACACACACACACACACACACACACACACACACACACACACACACACACACACACAGATAAAAGAAAATTAAATGCATGAGAGAGAGAGAGAGAGAGAGAGAGAGAGAGAGAGAGAGAGAGAGAGAGAGAGAGAGAGAGAGAGAGAGAGAGAGAGAGAGAGAGAGAGAGAGAGAGAGAGAGAGAGAGAGAGAGAGAGAGAGAGAGAGAGAGCCACTTCTATGGAACATATACATAAATGACCTCCTCCATCTTGTTCCTAGTGCCAAAGCGTTCGCCGATGACATCACTTTGACTCACAAAATAGAGCCAGGAGGAGAGGCCCAGGCAGCACGCCAACTAAGAGCCACACTCCGGCGAATTGCAGATTGGGGAGTAAGGCAAGTTAAGTTTGCCCCAGCAAAAACTCAGCTGCTGGTAGTGGCCAGGACACCTGTGGATCTCCAGCTTGAATTTGAGGGACTCAAGCTGACGCCACGTGAGGAAGTGGAGGTGCTGGGCCTCACATATGACTCCAGGCTGACCTTCCGCACGCACATCCAGCAGCTGGCAAGGGCAGCCTCACGGAAGCTGACGTCCCTACGTAGAATCTCCTGGCTGATGGACAGTCGAGGGCGCGAGGTCTTATACAAGGCACAAATCCGATCCTCCCTTGAGTATTCGTGCCTAACGTGGGGGGGAGCTGCCAGTACCCATCTCGCGCTCCTCGACAAGATCCAGGAGAGGGCGTGGAGGATCATCACTGCTCGACAACCGGAGCACCTACCGACCCTGCAGACCCTCCAACACCGGCGAGACGTGGCCGGCCTCACCACTCTGTACAAAATACAGCAGGAGGGAGTGGAGCACCTGAGGACGCTGCGCCAGCCGGAGCGGGAGGTGACAGCCAACACCCGGTCAGCGGAGGCGGCACCCACGGCTCTGGTGGTGCAGCGATGCCGGACGACTCACTACCAGAGGCAGTTTATAAACACTTACGTGCATGTATGGAACCGTCTCCTTGCGTCCGGTCAGCTGCCTCAGCAGTTCACACACCGGCAACAATATAAACTGTTTGTGAACCAGTGGCTGAACAATTTGTGAACAGGTTAGGCTTTAAGATAGGGGATACCAACTATGTTCCCTTTAGCCTACAAACTAGTGCCGCCATATAATGTAATGTTATAGGTACTAGGCCCTGATGTAACCAAGTGTCTGTGTAAATAAAAAAAAAAAAAAAAGAGAGAGAGAGAGAGAGAGAGAGAGAGAGAGAGAGAGAGAGAGAGAGAGAGAGAGAGAGAGAGAGAGAGAGAGAGAGGAAAACGATAAGGGAGAAGAAGCAGGAAGAAGGGAGATAATGAAGGAAGAGAAGGAAGGAGAAAATGAGATAGAGGTAAAGAAAGGAGGGAACAGGAAAGAGTGGAGAGAAAAGGGTGAGAGAGGAGATGGAGGATAGGTAGATAAAGGGGAGAGAAAGGAAGATAAGGAAAATAACAAGGAAGGAAGGGAGAATAGGGAGGTAAAGGGGATAGGAAGGGAGATAAAAGACGTAGGAGGGTGAGGGAGGCAGGAACGGATGGGTTAGATATGGGGGAAGGGAGATAAAAAAGGGAGGTAAGGAAGTCCAGGGAGAGAAGATCGGGAGGCAAGGTAGTGTAGGGAGGGTAAGAGGGGGGCGGGGGAGAGGGAGGAAGGCAAGAGAGGGTGGGGGTGGGGGGGAGAGGGGGGGAGAGGGTCAACGAACGGGAACTCGAGCATAAAGAGCAACCCTCGACCTCACCTGAGCATGTCATTACCTGGCGGGCGTGACTCACCTGTGGTCATGTCGTGAGTACAGGTGTGCATATTGTTCTGGCCGAGGAGGAGGTGGAGGAGGTGGAGGAAGAGGTGGAGATATGGAGGTGGGAGTAAGAATATGGAATGGGAGGGTGGGAAGAGGTGTTGGAGGAGGAGGAGGAGGAGGAGGAGGAGGAAGAGAAGAGATATGGAGGTAGGAGGGTGGGAAGAGGTCGTCGAAGGAGGAATATGGATAAGGAGGAGAGGAAACATGGAGGAGGAGGTGATGGAGGAGGAGGAGGAGGAGGAGGAGGAGGAGGAGGAGGAGGAGGGAAATAGGGCAATACACAACGAAGGAGGAGGAGGCAGAGAAGTCAATAATTCACCGGACAGAAGAAGAGGAGGAGGAAGAAGAAGAAGAAGAAGAGAGAGAGAGAGAGAGAGAGAGAGAGAGAGAGAGAGAGAGAGAGAGAGAGAGAGAGAGAGAGAGAGAGAGAGAGAGAGAGAGAGAGAGAGAGAGAGAGAGAGAGACACACATACACTGGCAAAGAGAGAAAGAGAAGGAGGGAGAATGAAAAAGGGAGGGAGAGAAAGAAAAAAATGGAATAGGAAGTGGAAACTGACTGCAAACTGATAAAAATGAAATGAGACATGAAAGAGAGGTAAGGAGAGGAGAGAAAGGAAGGGGGAAAAATTATGGATTGGTTTGGCTATCACTGCAAAAGAGGAGAGGGAAAGATGCTGGAGGGAGAGGGGAGATAAAAAGGAGGAGAGGAAGTAGAGAAAGGAGGAAAGAAAATGGTGCATGGAAGAAAGGGAGGAGAGTTGGAGAGAAAATGTCATCTTAGCTATTCTGATACTATGTTAAGAGAGAGAGAGAGAGAGAGAGAGAGAGAGAGAGAGAGAGAGAGAGAGAGAGAGAGAGAGAGAGAGAGAGAGAGAGAGAGAGAGAGAGAGAGAACTACTACTACTACTACTACTACTACCACTACTACTACTACTACTACTACTACTACTACTACTACTACTACTACAACAACTATCACAAACTTATTTCCTATTATTCTTTTCATTATTTTCCAGCATCACTTTATCTCCCATCATCTTTGCATCATCATCTCTTTCACTCATCACTAATTAACAGTCTTACCCAACACTTATCTTACCTATTTCTCTCTCTCTCTCACTCGTATTTGCATCACTAAGCCAGCATCTTTACCTCTCATCTCCGCCTCTCACCTTTTCTCCCTTTCTCGTCAGCCGCAGGTGGGCACGCGGGAACCGGGCTCGGGTACACCTCGCCATGACCTTCACGGGCCATTATTACCTGTCCGGGTGACATATCTCGCGGACACTCCTCAGCGGGGGGGAGGGGAAGGGGTTGTATCCGTGGCTGTTGTGTGTCATCGTCTGTCTTGTCTGTCGTCTTGAATTTCTTCTTTTCTTGTTCGTCTTCGTCGTCGTCTTCTTCTTGGGGGGGGGGGGGGGGGTCGTAATGATGTCTTTGTTAGGGGGGCTTTGTGTATTAGTTTGTCTGTTTGTGTGTGTTTGTTGGTTGTTTTTTTTGTTCCTTCTCTCTCTTAGTGTTAGCAGATATACAGGAAGTGTTTTGGTGTATATTTCTATGTATTTTATCTGTTTGTATTGGGGTTTCTTTTTTTTTCTGTTTTGGTTTGTGTTTGTTGCTGTTTGGTTTGGTTTCTTCTTCTTCGTCTTTCTTCATGTCCGAATCTCAATTAATAGAAGCGTTTTGGTAATATATTTCTGGCTATTTTATCTGTTTGTGTTTGTGGTGTTCTTGTGTAGTCATTCTTCTTCTTCGGCCTTTCATGATAGTGACAACTCAATTAAAGAACGTGGCTTGGTGCTTCCAATATCTCATCAACAGTACAGCAGTGGTACGTTTTCCCTTCAGTGATAGATAGATAGATAGATAGAGAGATAGGGAAATAGAAAGATATGAATACACAGAAACAGTGACAAGAAAAGCCTTTGTAGAATGGCAACATATTTTGTCTCCTTCCTTCCTCTTCCTGGTCCTGCTTTCTTTTATTTTCCTCCTCCCTCCTCTCTTCTATTCCTCCTCTTGCCTCCCCTCCTCCTCCTTCTCTTCTTCCTCCTCTTCCTCCTCTCCATGTTACTTCTTACCCTTCCTCCTCTCCTCCTCGTCCTGTCAATTCCCTGCCACCTTCTGCTTCTTTTTCCTCCTCCTCCTCCTCCTCCTCCTCCTCCTCCTCCTCCTTCTCCTCCTCCTCCTCCTCCTCCTCCTCCACCTCTGCATCCTCTTCTACACCAGGCCCTTCTCCACCCCCTCCACCTCCTTCTGTTGGTACCCTCTGTAGTCGCCACCTCCTCCTCCTCCTCCTCCTCCTCCTCCTCCTCCTCCTCCAATTTGACGCTACGGTGCCCTGTGGTGGAGTCGAGCCAGTAAAAGTTTGCCTTCAATTTGGCGTGAAGATGGAGAGCCGATGGAGGAGGAGGAGGAGGAGGAGGAGGAGGAGGAGGGGAGAGATAGCGGAAAGGGAGGAAACGCATAGAGATGGGAGAGAGAGGGGGAAATGGATGCACAAAGAGAGAGAGAGAGAGAGAGAGAGAGAGAGAGAGAGAGAGAGAGAGAGAGAGAGAGAGAGAGAGAGAGAGAGAGAGAGAGAGAGAGAGAGAGAGAGAGTGAGAGAGAGAGAGAGAGAGAGAGAGAGAAGGAAATATTATGTTTGTTCCTTTATTTTGTTTGTTTGTTTGTTTGTTTGTTTGTTGTCACGTTTATTTTTCGGCTGTCAGTGTTGTCTCTCTCATAGGTTCTATTATCGGGTCTTGGCTTTCGATAATCACCTTCAGGGGAGAGAGAGAGAGAGAGAGAGAGAGAGAGAGAGAGAGAGAGAGAGAGAGAGAGAGAGAGAGAGAGAGAGAGAGAGAGAGAGAGAGAGAGAGAGAGAGAGAGAGAGCATAAAAAAAGGGAAAAGATGAGCTAATAGTTATGTTGGAAAATATTGGAAAAGGAGAAAAGAAAGTGAAAAAAAACGAAAGGAAAAAAGGGGCAGGAAAAATGAGGGGGAGGGAAAGAAGGGAAGGGAAGAGAAAGAGAAAGGAAGAAGAGAAAAGGGAAGGAAAAATAAAGGAAAAGTGAAAATATGAAAGGTGAACAAAGGGAGGGAAACAAGGAAAAGGGAAGAAAAGAGAAGTAGAAAAAGAGGAAAATGGAAGGAAAAAGAGGAAGAGGGTAGAAAAAGAAAGGGGGACAGAAGTAAAAAGAGAGAAAAAAGAAAAGTGAAAAAGATGGAAAGGGAAGAAAGCTTGAAGAAAAGAGGGAAAGGGGAAAAAAGAGAAAGGAAAAAAAGAGGGAAAGAGAGTTTGCTGAAGTGTGGTATTGATGGTTCTCAGTGATGTCCAGAGGAAGACTGATGACTTGCGACCTCCTCCTCCTCCTCCTCCTCCTCCTCCTCCTCCTCCTCCTCCTGCTCCTCTTCCTATCTCACTCCTTCTCCTCCTCCTCCTCCTCCTCCTCCTCCTCCTCCTCCTCCTCCTCCTCCTTCTCCTCCTCTTCCTATCTCACTCCTCCTTCTCCTCCTCTCACTTTCACTCTCCCACTTTCACTCTAGTTCAAAATAGTTTTTCCTCAAACAAAAAAAAAAGGAAAACGGAAATCAGTCTCCCTCAGCCCATTTTCTGCCTCAACAAAGCCTAATTGACTTCTTGTGTTTGTTCATTTGTTCGCGAGTCGCAATTTTTTCATTTATTTTCCTCTCTTCACTTTTCCATTATTCCCTTCATTTTTTTATCTATTTCCTATTAACCTTTTTTTTCTTTATATCGTCTCTCTCTCTCTCTCCTTTCTGCATTCCTTTCACATTTTTTCTATTCTTCGTCTTATTCAATTTTCTTCATGCTTTCACATTTGTCCTCAACTTCTCAATCTTTTTCCATTTCATTTTAATCATCCTTCCCTCCTCCTTCTCCTCCTCCTCCTCCAATCGTCTAGGAAGTTCCGGGCCCTTCGTCAGGTTAGTCAACACTCCAGAAGTAAACACTGTGTAAGTATTGACGCAATAATGCTTTCAAGGGACCAGGCCTCTCCTATGTTTACTGCCGTTACTTGCAAGGAGGGATGCCTGAAGGGAAGGAGGGAGGGAAGGAAAGAGGGATGAAGGGAGAGAAGAAGGGATGGATGAAAGGAAGGAAGGAAGGGAAGGACGAAGGGATGGATGGATGGAGAGGAGGAGGGATGGAGGAAAAGAGGGATGGAGGGAGAGAAGAAGGGATGAATGAAAGGAAGGGAAAAAGGGGAGGAATGGAGGGAAGGAGGAAGGAATGGATGGATGGAGAGGAGGAGGGATGGAGGGAAAGTTGAAGAGAAGGAGGAATAAAGGGATGGAAGGAAAACGAGGATGGGGGGAATAGGAAGAAGGGAAAAAAAGGGGAAAGAGAGGGGAATGGAAGAAAAAGGAAAGGGAAGAAAAAGAAAGGGATGGATGGATAAAGGGAGGGTAAAGAGGGAGGGAAGGATGGAGGAGGGAAGGGAGCTAGGGAAGGAGGGTAGAAGGTAGAATCTTTTACATCAGTTTTCTCGCCTTTTCTTCCTTTTGCATGTATATTTCCTTCCTTTTTCGTTTTAATTTTGCTCCTATGTCCTTCTTTTCCATTCCTTTTATATTAGTTTTTATCTTTCCTTCCTTCCTTTATCTTCCCTTTCCTTTCTCAGTTATATCAATGTTCTTCTTCCTTCTTTTCCTTTCCCACTCTTTTACATCTGTTTTATATTCCTTTCCCTTCCTCTACTTTCTCATGAACATCTGTATTCTCTTCCCTTCTTTTCCCATTTTCTCTTGTTCATTCGTTTTCTCTTCCCTTCCTCTTCTTTCTTTCTCTACTTTTGTTTCGATCTTCCTTTCACATTCTTTCCTGTTCACATTCATTTTATCTTTCCTTCTTTAAATTTTTCTCAGTTCCATCTATTTTCTCATCTCTTTCTTTTCTTTCTTTTTTGCATCCGTTTCATTTTCCCTTCCTTTCATATTTACTGACATTTTTCTTTCCTTTTTCTTTCTTTCCCTCCTGCATTCGTTTTCTCTTCCTTTCCTTTCGTTTCTTTACATCGACATCTTTTTCCTCCATTTTCTCCCTTTCTTTCACAATAACATCTTTTTTCTTCCTCCTTTCCTTTCGTTTCTTTCTCCGTACATCGTTTTCTCCGCCGTCCTTCCCCTGCTCTCCCTGCCCCGCGCCTCGGAGCATGGCGCGTAATAACCAAAATGAGTCTTGATTCTCCACTGATACACACTGACAGGTCACGTTTGCCGCGGCAGCCTGGGACCTCGGCGCCTCGTCTTGACCTCGCAGGCACCGCAGGCCACTCGGGGGATGCCAATAACAGCGCAGCAACGAAGTAAAGCTCGCAGCCTCAAATCTCCTTCGCTATTTCAATTTTACGGACGTTTATCGCTATTCCGGACGAGGAGAGCGACGCAGCAGAGAGCTCAGGGATATTAAAGCTTTTGTCCGCGGTAAAACGTCAAGCTGTTTCCCCTTAGCGAGCCTTTTTTCCCCTCATCAGCGGGGGAAATGCCCGGGATGCGAAGAGGCCGACGGGAGAAACGAGGGTGGAGAGGAAAGCCAGGTTCTCATAAGTGGAGGAAAAATGAAACAGATGGTTATGTTTTAAGGGAGGCAGGAAGGGAACGCCGTACTTTGGGGAAAACTTACGGAACGGGCGGCGTTGTAAAGTGGAAAAAAAGGGCCCGGAAAAGTAGAGGAGGATATTTTGGCGGGAAATTACACAGAGAGAGACGTTTAGAGAAATTACAGAGAGTCAAGAGAGAGAGAGAGAGAGAGAGAGAGAGAGAGAGAGAGAGAGAGAGAGAGAGAGAGAGAGAGAGAGAGAGAGAGAGAGAGAGAGAGAGAGAGAGAGAGAGAGAGAGAGAGAGATGTTCCAAGAAATATACCCTAGAGGAAGACGGTTTAGGGGAAAGAGTTAAATTAAGGAAACATTTTCGTTGCCATAAAAAGAAATAAAAGGCGACAGGAGGAGGAGGAGTTTTGTCGAGAGAGAGAGAGAGAGAGAGAGAGAGAGAGAGAGAGAGAGAGAGAGAGAGAGAGAGAGAGAGAGAGAGAGAGAGAGAGAGAGAGAGAGAGAGAGAGAGAGAGAGAATGAACAAAAATCACTAACGCAAACTTATTTTCCTTCCGCTTTTGCCATCATTCTTTTCTTCCTTTCCTTTTTCCTCCTCCTCCTCCTCCTCCTCTTCCTCTTTCTCTTCCTTTCTTCTCTCTCATTCCCCTTCCTCTTGTCTCCCTTGCTCCTCTCTATTAACTTATCTCCTTCCCTCCCTTTACTCCTTTTCCCAGTACCTCCTCCTCCTCCTCCTCCTCCTCCCAAATGGTTATGTATAGACTCAGGGCGACAAATGATTTTACCTCCACTTCCTTGAAACTGGATGCATTTTTCTCTCCAAGATTCCGCCGCAGAGGAAAAGAAGGAAAGAAGGGGTGATGACAGGAAGAAAAGTGGAGGAGGGAGGCTGGGGAGGAGGGTGGAGGTGGGGGGGTGGACCAGAGGGAAGAGAAATGAAAGGTGGAGGAAAAAAAAAGAGGTAAAGGAAGGAAAGTTTTGAGAGGAAGTGGAAGTAGAGGAGGAAGCAGAGGGTTGAAGAGAATTTTAAGGGTCGGAGAGAATTTAAAGGTTTGGAGGAATTTAAAGGGTTTGAGGGAATTTAAAGTGTTGGAGAGAATTTAAAGGGTTGGAGGGAATTCAAAGTGTTGGAGAGAATTTTAAGGGTTGGAGGACATTTAAAAGTTTTGGAAAGAATTTAAAGGGTTGAAGAGAATTTAAAGGGTTGGAGGGAATTTAAAGAGCCGAAGAAAACTAATTTAAAGGGACCAGATTTGTTGTTTTTACTATATTCTGAATGTTTGTGTTTCATATGAATTACTTGATCGTTTAATTATGTTTTTAAGGGATCTGTCTGTTTATATATGTCTGTTTGTTTTAATGTTCGCAGAATTTGTTTTTTTCTATATGAGTTTCTTGATTTAAAAAAAAAAATTTCACGCGGTTTCTCTTTGTATTTTTTTTTTTTTTTTTTTTTTTTTACGTCGTAGCCTCTTGCGCCGGTAGGCATCTTCCTGGTGGGGCCTGATGGTCGGCCCAAGGCTTCTTCCAGGTGGGGCCTGATGGTCGGCCCAGCCCGTTCTGGCGCAGTGTTTATAGTGGCGCCATCTTGCATTGGCTCATGCTGCCCCCCGGAACTCGTTCTTGATTCGCATGGACGGCTTCCTCTAGAGTCCGGGTTGATGGGTGGTCTTCAGGACAGCATGTGGGTAGTTTTAAGCCACTCGGCGGTGACTGAAAAATCCGAGTGGTAGCGTGGGGATTCGAACCCGCGTCGTCCATCACGCGGCGAATGTGAGCCCAGTACGCTACCAGTTCGGCCACCGCCTGTCTGTTTTTCTGCCCCTTTTTTGTCTTGTTTTTATGTTTATTACGTTGTGTTTTTTTACGTATTTTCTCTGTCTGTATTTGTCTGTCTGCGTCTGTCTGTCTGTGTGTGTCTGTTTTTTTGTCTCGTCTCACTTCTCTGTCTGTCTGTCTGTGTGTGTCTGTTTTTTTGGTCTCGTCTCACTTGTCTGTCTGTCTGTGTGTCTGTCTGTGTCTGTTTTTTTGGTCTCGTCTCACTTGTCTGTCTGTCTGTGTGTGTCTGTGTCTGTTTTTTTGGTCTCGTCTCACTTGTCTGTCTGTCTGTCTGTGTGTGTCTGTGTCTGTTTTTTTGGTCTCGTCTCACTTGTCTGTCTGTCTGTGTGTCTGTGTCTGTTTTTTTTGTCTCGTCTCACTTGTCTGTCTGTCTGTGTGTCTGTTTTTTTGGTCTCGTCTCACTTCTCCCTTCCATTTGCCTCGCCGTTTAAAGTTGAATTGTTAGGGTCTGTTTTGGTCTGTCTTTGTCTCTTTCTCTCTCGTTTTTATCGTCCCAGTCCCCTTGTTTTTCTTGTTAATTCATTCCTTTCTCGCACTCCGTCTTTTTTATTTTTACTTTCTTTTATTTTTTTGTCGCTTTCCTGTCATTCTTGCATTCTTTTTCCTGGGTCTTCCTATTTATTGTATTTATTTTACCGTCTATTTATATGTTTTCCTGTCTGTCTATTTCTATTTTTTTGGCTTTTCTTTCTTTTTCTTCTTTCTTTCTTTTTTCTTTGTCTTTTTATTTCTTTTACTTGCTTCTTCCTATTTATTTCTTTATTTTATCATCTATTTATATGTCTTCCTGTCTATCTATCTCTATTTTTTGGCTTTTCTTCTTTTCTTCTTTCTTTTTTCTTTCTTTTTCTTTTTCTTTCTTTTTTGCTTCTTACTATGTGTTTCTTTTTTACTATCTATTTATAAGTCTTCCTCTCTATCTATCTCTATCTTTATCTGTCTCTCTGCTTGTCTGTCTATCTATCTATCTATCTATCAAGTCTTCTACCTCGCTTCCAATTCATCTCTATCTATCTATCTACGTCCTCTCTACCCCAATATAATCAATGCGGCGAAATTTGTAACCCTCCTCCGAAATCTCCATCGCATTCATCATTTCCGTCAAAAACAACCCGGAGGCGAAAAATGGACCTCCAAAGAAAATGAGAGGAAAAAGAAGAGGAGGAGGAGGAGGAGGAGGAGGAGGAAAAACCAGTCTAGACGAAGAAAACGAACACTGTTGTCCCATCTATCGCTTTCCTCTTCCTCGTCCACTGCCTGGTTCTCTTCCTCTTCCTCCTCCTCTTCCCGTTCCTCCCTCCATTTCCTGCAGTATTACCAGATCCCCATTTGTACCTTGACTGAGACAAATGAACCCAGGGACAATACACCGAGCAATCCGTAAATTAATGTGTTGCGTTGGTAACACCGCTATGGCCTGGACCCGCGCCTGTGTGCCTCTGCTCGTGTGCCTGGGCCTCGCTCCCCCTCTCCCTTAGATTTGGTAATACTGTTTATCCATCCAACTGCCTGCCTGGCTGTCTACCTGCTTGCCTACCTGCTTGCCTACCTACCTCTTTTCACTTTCCTTAATGTTTGCTACCTGGTTTTAGTGTGAGTCTGATATATATTATGTCTTACTTTGTAGGGTAAATAGATAGAAAGATAGATGGATAGATGGATAGATAGAGTGATAGACATATAGATGGATAGATAGATAGATAGACAGATAGATGGATAGATAGATAGATAGATAGATAGATAGATAGATAGATAGATAGATAGATAGATAGATAGATAAGAGAGAGAGAGAGAGAGAGAGAGAGAGAGAGAGAGAGAGAGAGAGAGAGAGAGAGAGAGAGAGAGAGAGAGAGAGAGAGAGAGAGAGAGAGAGAGAGAGAGAGAGAGAGAGAGAGAGAGAGAGAGAGAGAGAGAGAGAGAGAGAGAAATGGGAAGGAAAACGATTTTGAGGGGAACATAGGGGGAAATAATTGATTCACTGACACACACACACACACACACACACACACACACACACACACACACACACGCTCCTCACTCCATAAATTATATCACCAAATGAGAGAGAGAATTATAGACGAGGAGGAAGGAATAAGGTAAGAAAGGAAATGTGAAAGAGAGAGAGGAGGAGGAAACAGGACATAGGAATGATAAAGGCAGGGAAGAAAGGAGAAAAGAAAATCTGTATGGCCTTGGTTTGGAGAGGAAGACAGAGAGGGAAGAGAGGAAAGACAGGAGAGGAAGACAAATGAAAAAGGAGGAGGAGGAGGAGGAGGACGAGAGAGGATGAAAGAGGGGAGGAAGAAAGTAGAAACACGGAGAGAACAGAAGAGAAAAGAGGAGAGGCAGGAGAGGGAGACAAATGATAGAGGAGAAAGAGAATGAGTAAGGAAGAGGAAAGAGGATGAAAAAGGGGAGGAAGAAAGGAGGGAAGAAAATTTGAAGAACAGCAGTTTAGAAAGGAAGACAAAGAGAGAGAGAAGTAGGAGAGAGAGACAAATGAAAGAGGAGGAGAAGGAAAGAGGAGGAAGAGGAAAGAAGAGGAAAGATGATAAAAGAGAAGAAGAAAAGAGAAAATAAAATCCCTATGTTCGTGGCTGGGAAAGGAAGACACCGAGAGAGGGAAGAGAGACAGGAGAGGGAGATAAATGAAAGAGAAGGAGGAGGAAAGAGGAGCAAAGAGGATGAAAGAGGGGAGGAAGAAAGGAGGGAAGAAAGCTTGGAGGGCCGTGGGTCTGACATTTGAGGAACGACCCGCACCGAGGGAGGCTGCAACCGGCCTGTTCCTGAAGCTTGGATAATCACGCTAATTAATCTGTACACCGGAGAGAGAGAGAGAGAGAGAGAGAGAGAGAGAGAGAGAGAGAGAGAGAGAGAGAGAGAGCGAGAGAGTGAGAGAGAGAGAGAGAGAGAGAGAGAGAGAGAGAGAGAGAGAGAGAGAGAGAGAGAGAGAGAGAGAGAGAGGATAGTAATAGATAATGAAATTGACAATGACGTGACACATTAACAAACAAACAAAAGTACCCAAAAAAATAGTGTTATAAGAGAGAGAGAGAGAGAGAGAGAGAGAGAGAGAGAGAGAGAGAGAGAGAGAGAGAGAGAGAGAGAGAGAGAGAGAGAGAGAGAGAGAGAGAGAGAGAGAGAGAGAGAGAGAGAGAGAGAGAGAGAGAGAGAGAGAGAGAGAGAGAGAGAGAGAGAGAGAGAGAGAGAGAGAGAGAGAGAGATCCCTTCTCTGATATATGGTATTACATTTATCAGTGCAGTTTATTCCCTGGGTTAACTTGCACCTGCGAACATATTTTTTTTTGTTTCGAAGTGAAAATGAAAAAAAAAATAGTTAATGGATATACTTATGTAGTAATAGTTACCTTCATCATCATCATCATCATTATCATCATCATCATCAAAACGACTCACCATTATTTGCTCTTTCCATAATGCTTGCCTATGTACTTACTCATTCACCTACTTACCCACCTAAATACCTACCTACATACCCACCCACTAAACAACCCACTTGCCTGTATATCTAAATCCCTACCAACCTACCTACCTGTGTCTACCTACGTGACTAACATTTATGATTTACCTACATGAATATTCGCTCTTCGTTCCCATTTTCCTTGCTGCTCCTCTCCTTCCTCGTCCTCCTCCTCCTCCTCGTCTCCTCAGCAGATGAGACACAGGCGGAGGCGTGGAGGAGACAGGCTGATTATGAACCGTCCACTTGCATGACAGAACCTCACTCTCACCCTCTCACCCTCTCTCTCTCCCTCTATTTACCACCCTCCTTCCTTCCCCCTCTATCTCCCTTCCTTCCTTCCTTCCTTTCCGAATCCTCATCATCAACTTCCATCTTCTCTCTTTTCTAATGCACAATAACACACACAAGTAAAATTTCAAGTCAGACTTCACTCTTTTTCTCATTCTTTCCTTCTCTCTTTCTCTATTTACCTCCATCCTTCTCCCTCTACTATATTCCTTTCTTTTCCTCAACCTCTTTATCAACTCCCATCCTTCTCTCATCCTTTTTACTGCACACAAACACACACAAACACACACACAAGCAAATTATAAGTCAAGATTCACTCTTTCCCTTTTTCTCTCCCTCTCTCTCTCGTATCCAGCGTCCCCAAGCCACCCACTCTCCACGTGTTCATTAGCCCACCTGCCCACCACCCGCCTTACCTGTATTTGTACCCTGTCCCTCTAATCCCCACGCACTCCTGCAACCAAGGCTAAAGAAGACGTGAGTACAGAGGAGGAGGAGGAGGAAGAGAAGGAGAAGAAGAACCAGTAGAGAGAGGATGAATGGCAAGGGTAAGAGCAAAAAGAAAATGAGAAAATGGAAAGTAGTTAATGGTTTGTAGCTCTTGGTAGGGAAAGATAGAGAAAGAAAAGAAGGAGGAGGAGGAGGAGGAGGTAAAGGAGGAGAGAGAGCAGTAGAGAGAGTATGAACAGCAAGAGAAGGAAGAAGAAAGGGATAAATAGGAAAATGAAAAGCAGCAGTTGGTGGTTGCTAGCTCTCGGCAGGGAAATACAGAAAGATGAGGTGGAGGAGGAAGAGAAAAAGGAAGAAGAGGAGAAGGAGGAAGAAGAAGAGCTCGTGGTTGTGGGTCGTGGGTGAGGAAGGGAAGATGAAACGGATAAAATTAATGTCGACTATAACTGAATCAAAGGGATTTCTAACGAAGAGAAATGACGAGAAGGGAAGGAGGAAGGAATCGCTTCTTAAGACCTCGCTCGGGAAAGAACGGAATAACTCAAAGGAGACGCGAAAACAAATGAAATGTCGAAGTGAAGCGTAATATGAGAGATTGCAGAGAGAGAGAGAGAGAGAGAGAGAGAGAGAGAGAGAGAGAGAGAGAGAGAGAGAGAGAGAGAGAGAGAGAGAGAGAGAGAGAGAGAGAGAGAGAGAGAGAGAGAGAGAGAGAGAGAGAGAGGGGGTGGGGAGAGAGTCGAAAATAAGAAAGAAGAAAGGAATGACAAAAGAAGTGAGGAGGAGAAGAATAGGAAGACTTGAGAGAATTGATGAGAAAGGAGGAAGAAAGGGAAGGCAGGAAGCAAGCAAGAAAGTAAAAGAGTGAGAGCCAAAAAAGACTAACTTGAAGGAGAGGAGAAGAAAAAGCGTTAAAAATGAGTGTAAAGAGAAACTGATCGAGAGAGAGAGAGAGAGAGAGAGAGAGAGAGAGAGAGAGAGAGAGAGAGAGAGAGAGAGAGAGAGAGAGAGAGAGAGAGAGAGAGAGAGAGAGAGAGAGAGAGAGAGAGAGAGAGACGAGACAGATGGCAGACAGAGAGACAGTATATCAATCCACACACACACACAAAAAAAAAAAAAATACAACCCCCCGAAAACTTGAATAAACCCAAACCAAGCCAAACCAAAAACAAACCCACTAACGATAACAAACTAACAAACAAAACACTAAAAAAAGAAAGAAAAAGGTAAAAAAAAGTTCCCCCCGCCACCACTACCCCGGGAAGCTTCGCACGTCCTGTTACGCGAAAATCACATTCACTCGCGAGCCGGAATCAAAAAATTTTGCTTGGAACTCGAAATGAATGATAAATTGCATTACAGCCAACATCAGAGTCCGCGGAGATTCATCTTTCAAGCGAGGGGAGAAAAGATGACTGATGAAAGGCCGAAGAGAGAGAGAGAGAGAGAGAGAGAGAGAGAGAGAGAGAGAGAGAGAGAGAGAGAGAGAGAGAGAGAGAGAGAGAGAGAGAGAGAGAGAGAGAGAGAGAGAGAGAGAGTAGGATGGAGAGAAGATAATATAAAAAAGGTAAGAAGTAAAAGAAGAGAGAGAGAGAGAGAGAGAGAGAGAGAGAGAGAGAGAGAGAGAGAGAGAGAGAGAGAGAGAGAGAGAGAGAGAGAGAGAGAGAGAGAGTCATTATTTTTAAGTTTTTTTCTTGTTACCATAGTTTCATTAAAGTTATTCAAGCCTTCACCAGCACCACAATCATCACCACCACCACCATCACCACCACCATCACTAAGTTAACCACAACGACTATCAACAACCTTGCAACTTCAATCACCATTTTCCAATGCTACCACCACCACCATCACCTTCATCCCCACCACCACCACCACAACCACCACAACCACCACCAATCAACCACTTCACAGCAGGTTACCGGACACCACACACACACACTAACTTCCTCAACCACTAACTAACTACAGGTAATTACTCTTCCCAGCCTCCAAAGCCATCCTCTATACACCTGTAACTTAATCACACACCTGTAAACACCTCTTAACTACCTTGTGGCCGACTAAACAGCTTAACTATTTCAATCACCTTGCCTAATGAGAGGGGACAGGTGAGGTAATTGGGGGTTTCCAGATGAGGTTGGGGCGGCGATGTCTCAGGTAGAGGCTCAGCAGGTGAGGGCTCTAGCGGGGCTCAAATATCTCTCCTATTTTTAGGTACGAAAACAGTCTTATTTTTCCTTTTAAAGTTGATGAAAGAGATGAGTTGGCGGGCAGGGAGCGAAGAGGGGGGGGGAAGAGGAGGAGAAGGGGAGGGGAGGGAAGGAGAAGAAAAAAGAGAAGAGAGAGGATAAGAGAGAGTGGTGGGTGTGGAAGAGAAAGAGGAGGAATAGGAGGGAGAGGAGAAAGGATGAAAGGAATAGTAGAAAGGAAGGAAGGAAGGAAGGAAAGAAAAGCGATGAGAGAGAGAGAGAGAGAGAGAGAGAGAGAGAGAGAGAGAGAGAGAGAGAGAGAGAGAGAGAGAGAGAGAGAGAGAGAGAGAGAGAGAGAGAGAATAAAGAAATACTGCAGGAAAGACGAATGGAATATAAAGTTACAGCCGGGAGTGGAGTGGAAATTATTCATAACAGTGTGTAGCGCGCGCTGTAGCAAGGCTGTTCTCTAATAAAGCCAGGCGGTCCTTTGAGAGCATTTTATTTCCCCGGATGGCGCTCTATAGATACACGTTCCTTACCGTATACTGAGCGAGGGAAAGCTGGGATGAATGCGGTGGTGAAGTTAGGGAAGCATACCGAGATACGCGTTGCCTCAGTGTTGTGTTTTGTTCCGTCTCTTTGTTCTATCTGAGTGGGTTTCCATTTTTATTTTATGCCACAAGTCATGGACCGTTCAGATTTTTACTTAGCATTGCCTCAGCGTTCAGTTCCATATCTTTCTATCCTTTGAGTGGGGTTAGAATCGTTAACTTGAGCCACAAATCGAAGTACATTCATATTTTTCCTGTTTCCCTTCAGTATTTTCATCTGTTCACTTTAACATCGCAAATAAGTCCCGCCTACAGTATTCGAGGAATCATCAATGAGATCTTACCTTTCCTAGTATCCACCAATCACAAGCAGCCTCAGTTGGATAGAGAAGGCGTGGCTCTTACTGTTGACTGACCAATGATATACTCACAATAACCAAAGGGGGAGGAGGTCATGTGTTTGCGATTCTTTATACTGACCAACCCACATGAGAGGAGAAAAATGAGTTGGTGAAATGTTGCCTTTCAAAATCTTACTTGAACTGGGAGCTGTGTACTATTTATAATCAGGCTCGTTAACCTCTAGTCAATCAATCATTAGGAACATGCTTCGCTTCACCCATCCTACGGTTACCACTACCACCAAATTACTAAGAAAATGCGAAACATGGCAAAACATTAGGTAGAATAAGGGACGAATTTATATTTTTGTGACACTTTGGTTTAAGAACGAAATTTCCAAACGTGATAGGCTCAAATGCAAGAGAAGCTTGTCATCCTCTTTGGTTATCTTTGCTCTGTCATTCCTCGGTTGTCTTAAAAGGAGCATTGTGTGGCGAGTATTTGTTTTATATATCTAGTTATGTGTTCAGTCCTTGCCATATCTTCTGTGCCATAGGAAGTGAAACGGAAATGGAAACAGTAGGAAAAAACCCCACTGGAAAAGAGTTTGCCGGCCAGCTCTCCTTTGTGTCTAAACTTTTCATTCCCCATCAACCCCAACACCCAGCCACCGACACCACCACCACCACCACCATCACTATCACCCCCTCCACCACCCTCTCCCCTTCTACCGCCACCGCCACCGCCGCCTCGAAACTCAATATAACACTCAACTTCGGCCAACTTTTCACACATCCGTCGCCTCACTTTCTAAATATTCACAGTAGTATTGAGAAAATTTTCCTTTGCGTCCAAAAGTCATAACAAAAAGGGAAGAAACGCAGATATAACTTTGAAAGGCGTCGAAAGCCAGAAAAGAAAGAAGAAAAGGAGTATGAGGAAAGTGATATAGTTAAAAGGCGAGTATAGACGAAATAAACATCCCTCGGAAATTATCAACAGAGAAGGAAAAATATATACAAAAACGAATATACTTACTTTTTTCTTTATTTATGTTTATGAAGAAAGTAATGCAGATGAAAGGTGAATATAGATGAAACAAACTCATCATGGAAAGTATTAACAGAAAAACGAGAAAAAACACATAAAAAAACGAAGATATTCCTTTTTTCCAAAACGTGAATGTTGATGAAAATGTTAATTCTATTGCAATCCTACTTTTTTATTGATTTATATATATGAGGAAAGTAATATAGATAAAAAGGCGAGTATAGATGAAACAAACGATTCGGGGAAAGTATCAATATAAAAAAAAATCGAAAACATAGATATTCCTTTTTTTTTTTACATACAATCATGATAAATATATGCGACCGTTCTTACACAAACCTACTTTATCTTTATTTGAATTTTATCTCTCTCGCTTATATTCTTAAACGCAAAAGATACTGAATAAAAGGGTTAATTATTAAGTCCTCAACACCCGCTTAAAAAAAAAAAAAAATTAGAACGGTCTGCCGGAGTTTATTTAATCAAAGAAAACGGGAACATGTCGTCGCAATCTTCATAATTTCCTCCAATATAGCGAGAAACATTAATTTAACTTCCCTCTCCGTCTTGGGCTCGAGACAGGGGAGGAGGAAATTCTCTCTCTCTCTCTCTCGCTCGCTCGCTCACCTGCCGCCTCTCTCTCTCGTTACCTGTCAACTGGCTCGACACAATACTATGCTAATTAGAAAAATGATAAAAGCCAAACTTTGCCCGATGTGAGAAATTTGTTGAGGAGGAGGAGGAGGAGGCGGAGGAGGAGGAGGAGGAGAAAGGGCTTTGGAATAGTAACATATGGAATTATTTTAGGGTTCGAGATATTTAGGAGAGAGAGAGAGAGAGAGAGAGAGAGAGAGAGAGAGAGAGAGAGAGAGAGAGAGAGAGAGAGAGAGAGAGAGAGAGAGAGAGAGAGAGAGAGAGAAGAGAAGAGAAGAGACAGAGAGAAACAGCGAACCCTACCACCTTTACACACACACACACACACACACACACACACACACACACACACACACACACACTAACAAAGCATTTCTAATTAAGTACAGAAACAAAAAAACAAACATACCCAGTCTTTTAACTAATGAAAATCGAGCTGTCTGCCACGTCTCCACGCCTTCCAGCCAATGACAAGCAAGATAATCATTATATGGACAAAGAGGGGCGTCGGGTGTCACTTGGGAGCATAAGACGAAGCGTGAGGAAGCTTACAATTCAGTCAACCGGAGACCAGCGAGGGGAGAAGATACGTCGTCATTTCTTCGTCTCGGTCTTGTCAAGGTCATTCCATATTACCTGGAATCATGCACCCGGAAGTAATTACTAGTTAGGAGAAAAGATAGGAGCGAAAAACGTTGGAATTAATGATAGATGATGATGGTTTCCGGATAGTTATTGAAGTTGAGGATTCATGTGTCATTCATTCGAGATTATTGAATGGCTAAGTGGAGATGGAGGCGCTAGGCGAGAGGGGTTGGGGAAGGTCGAAGGGGAGAAGGTTTGTGGATGGGGTGGTGAAGGCTATACAGGTCGTTGGCGAAGCTGAGGAAGATGAGAAAGATGCAGAGGAGAGGGAGATGAGGAAGCGGGTGATAGCAGAGGAGAGGGAGATGAGGAAGCGGTTGATAGCAGAGGAGAGGGAGATGAGGAAGCGGTTGATAGCAGGGGAGAGGGAGATGAGGAAACGGGTGATAGCAGAGGAGGGGGAGATGAGGAAACGGGTGATAGCAGGGGAGAGGGAGATGAGGAAACGGGTGATAGCAGAGGAGAGGGAGATGAGGAAACGGGTGATAGCAGAGGAGAGGGAGATGAGGAAGCGGTTGATAGCAGAGGAGAGGGAGATGAGGAAGCGGTTGATAGCAGAGGAGAGGGAGATGAGGAAGCGGTTGATAGCAGAGGAGAGGGAGATGAGGAAACGGTTGATAGCAGAGGAGAGGGAGATGAGGAAGCGGTTGATAGCAGAGGAGAGGGAGATGAGGAAGCGGTTGATAGCAGAGGAGAGGGAGATGAGGAAACGTGTGATAGCATAGGAGGGGGAGATGAGGAAACGGGTGATAGCAGAGGAGAGGGAGATGAGGAAACGGGTGATAGCAGAGGAGAGGGAGATGAGGAAGCGGGTGATAGCAGAGGAGAGGGAGATGAGGAAACGGGTGATAGCAGAGGAGAGGGAGATGAGGAAACGTGTGATAGCAGAGGAGAGGGAGATGAGGAAGCGGTTGATAGCAGAGGAGGGGGAGATGAGGAAACGGGTGAGAGCAGAGGAGAGGGAGATGAGGAAGCGGTTGATAGCAGAGGAGAGGGAGATGAGGAAACGTGTGATAGCAGAGGAGAGGGAGATGAGGAAACGTGTGATAGCAGAGGAGAGGGAGATGAGGAAGCGGGTGATAGCAGAGGAGAGGGAGATGAGGAAGCGGGTGATAGCAGAGGAGAGGGAGATGAGGAAGCGGGTGATAGCAGAGGAGAGGGAGATGAGGAAACGGGTGATAGCAGAGGAGAGGGAGATGAGGAAACGTGTGGTATGCTTTGGTGACCCTGAACTCTAATGACCGAATGAAAATGTTAAATTGTTTGGTAAATGAAAAATGTTCTTGTTAGGTGAAAAAAGTCAAAATTTTGGGTGAGTTTCAGAGTTTAATTAATAGAAGAGTTAAATTTGCTTTGTTATAAGGTTAATTGGGAGAAAGAAAAAAAAGTTCGTGATAAAAGAAAACTGAAAAGGGAGAGAAATTTTGATCCACGTAAATGAAAAGGTTGATTGAAAGGAAAATAATGGAGATTATAGAAATTTTGAAATATTTTTGCATATATATAGTAAAGCGTAGAATTTGAGATATTACATTCCTTCAGCTTCTAAGTTTGTAAACACATAAGACATTTAATTATCATCTCATCCTTTCTTTCCTTCCATCATTCCTTTACTCTTTCCATCCTTATTTCCTTTACAGTTTGTTATTTCATTCATTCATTCATTTCCCTTACTTTATTTACACTTCTCTAAAATTACACACAATCCTATCCACTTTCCCTTCCTCTTCTTCCTTCCTTCATTCATTCATTAATTCCTGCTTTTCTTCCACCTTATCCCTAATTATTTTCTACGTCCTGGATTAATCATTTCACATTCCGTCGCTGAATAAGTTTAAGCTCAGCGGAAGCAGCTCATTTCTCGCCCATCTTGACTTCCCTTCCGCTCCCCGCTCTCTCCTCCCTTCCATCCGTCCTTGCTCTTTTCCTCCTCCTTATTCACACTTTCTTCCTTATGGCTTAATTATCATGTTTCCTTTCATGTCCTCTTGGAACCGTCTTCATGTCTCGCCTCATTAACGCTTCCTCTCCTTCTTCCTCTTCTTCCTCTTTTTCTTCTTTTCCCTCCTCTTCCTCCTTCTCCTCCAACTCCTCCTCCTCCTCGTCTCTGCCCGGAGGAGTTAAGAGTAGCTCTCAAACGGCCGGTTACTCAAGTGCTTGCGTGGAGTGTGTGTGTGTGTGTGTGTGTGTGTGTGTGTGTGTGTGTGTTTAAATTTCAACTCCGTTTTGCCCTCTTGACTCTCACCTTACGTCTCTTCTTTTCCTCCTCCTCCTCCTCCTCCTCCTCCTCCTCCTCCTCCTCCTACTCCTACCTCTTTTTATTTTCGTTGCTCAGTCTTTTTCACAATATTTTTTTCCTTCACCCTCTTCTTCCTTTTCTTCCATTTCTTACCGTTAGCCTTTTCCTTTCTTCCTCCTCCTCCTCCTCCTCCTCCTCCTCCTCTTCCTCCTCCTCCTCCTCCTTTCGTGTCTCATCGAGGAAGACAAAGTTGAGTTGCACGCGTCACAGAAGGAAACTTGACGCGGTGTTGCATGAAATTTTACGGACTTCGAGCCAGGTGTTGTCGCTGCCTGTGTGTGTGTGTGTGTGTGTGTGTGTGTGTGTGTTGCGAATGTGTTATGTTGCGTGTATGTTGCGTTGCGTGTATATCGTGTTAGTGTGTGTTGTGTTGTATGTGTATTGCATTGCGTTTGTGTTGCTTGGTTGTTGTGGGTGGGTGTTGCGGGTGTGTGTGTGTGTGTGTGTGTGTGTGTTGCTTTGAAGGTGTGTGCTGGGGAAGTCGAGTGGTTTATAGTTTTCTGTGTGTTGAAAGTTTGATATTGTTTTTTTGTTGTTGCATGTGTGTTGTATGTGTGTTGTTGGAAGTGTGTTGCGAGTGTGTTTGGAATGCTAGTGGTGAAATATGTTTGTGGTGAGGGCGATATTATTTTTTTTTTGTGTGTGTGTTTGTGTGTTGCATGTGAGTTATTACAGTTGAAAGTGTGTTCGTTTGTGTGCTGCTGGAAGTTCATTACATATGTATAATTTGAGGTAAGTTTTTTGTTTTATTTTACGTGTGTTGCAGTTACGCCTCCCTTTCCTTCTCTTCCTCCCTCCTCTCTCTCCCTTTTCCATTCTCCCTCCTCTCACTTTCTCTTCCATCCTCCCCTCACCATCTCTCTCTCCCTCTTCTCACTCCTACTTCCCACTTTTAGTCAGAGAGGAAGAGCGAGAGAGAGAGACATATACAGACCCAGCCTCAAATTTCAGCCCATATGGTTAGCTGATGGGGTTGGAAAGGGAGGAGGTGGGGGAGGTAGATGGATGGGTGAAGGAGGAGGAAGGGAGGGAGGAGGTAAATGGGGGGCTGGTGGAGGAGTTGACTGGGGGATGCAAAAGGTAGATAGGGGTTGAGGAGGTGAATTTGAGGGGATGGTGGAGAAGGGAGGGTGGAGGGGGATTTAAATGAGAGACATCTGGTTCCTTTTTTTTGTGTGTTTTTGAGTTTCGAGATATTTATTGTTGGGTTTATTTACGTTTTATTTTTGTTTTTGGTGTGTCCTTTGGTGGGGTTTCTGGTTGTTATTTTTTGCCACTGTTGTTGTTGTTCTTGTTCGTGTTGTTGTTTGTGTTGTTATTTCTTTTCTTCTTCTCCTTCTTCAGTTTTCTTTTCGTCATCATCATCCTCTGTTTTGTTCGGCTGTATGTTTGTTAATTTGTTTGTTCATTTGTATGTTTGCTCCACTTTCTCATATCACTTAATCTCTAATATAAACAATTTCACATTCTAATCAGGCTCTTCTATTTTTATCTATCGTCCTCCTTTACAAGTCTCGTCTCTCTTCCTTCATTTCCCTCACATTTCTCCTATCTATTCATCCTCTTCCTCAACCTCCTCCTACTCCTCTTCCTCCTCCTCCTTCCAGGTGTCCCCACGGGTCACCTGCCAATATTCCTCCATCTCTCTTTTCCGTCCGTCTCTTCCATTGATCTCACGACAAGGAGGAGAATCAGGGAGGGACGGGAGGAGCACGGGGCCCTGGTGGTGGAGGGGGAGGCAGGGGCGGCGATGTTTCCTGGGGCAAGAATATGTTGTTTTGACAGAGGCTGGGCTTGACAGGGCAGCAAGAAAGGAAAAAGAGATGGGTCGGAACAATTCGTCGTGCTGGGAGCTGTCTCTTTCCGTTATGATTTTTTTTCTTCCATCATTCCCTATCTCCCACATTCTCCTTTCTCCCTTGTTTCCCTTTTCCTGTCTCATGTTCCTCTTGTTTTTCTGTTTTTTTTATTCCTGTCATGTTTTTATTTTCCTTTATCTCCCTATTGTTCCTATTTATATCCTCTATTGCCATCCCTATTTCTTCTCCTCTTCTTTTTCCTTCTCTTCTTTCTCCTACTCTTCTTTCTCCCCCTCTACTTTCTCTTCCTCTTCTTTCTCTTCCTCTTCTTTCTCTTCTTCTTTTCCCTCCTCTTCTTCCTTCTCCTCCTCCTCCTCCTCCTCCTCCTCCTCCTCCTTATCCTTCTCAGATTCTTCTCACAGCGAGGCGTCACTACATATCCATTATATAATTATTTTTTGACTTTCCTCTTGGTGTTGCGTGGACGAAAAATAATGAGAGCTATTTTCCAAGATGTCTCTCTATATGTGTTACTCCTCTATTGTCACCCTCTCCCTCTGTGCTGTTATTATGTAGGCAAAAAACGGAAATCACGCCTTTAAAATAACTTGCTGTATTATGTGTTGTGTTGTGTCCGTATATACATTATTTTTTATTCAGTTTCCCTCTTCATCCCTTCCTTCTTTCCCCAGTTTCCTCTTCTTCCCTTCCTTGCCCTCCCCTCCCCTCCAGTTTCCCTCTTCACCTCTTCCTTCTTTCCCCAGTTTTCCTTTTCTTCCCTTCCTTACCCGCACCTCCTCTCCAGTTTCCCTCTTCACCTCTTCCTTCTTTCCCCAGTTTTCCTTTTCTTCCTTTCCTTACCCTCCCCTCCCCTCCAGTTTCCCTCTTCACCTCTTCCTTCTTTCCCCAGTTTTCCTTTTCTTCCCTTCCTTACCCTCCCCTCCCCTCCAGTTTCCCTCTTCACCCCTTCCTTCTTTCCCCAGTTTCCTCTTCTTCCCTTCCTTGCCCGCACCTCCTCTTCAGTTTTCCTCCTCCTCCTTTCCTCTCACCTCTCCCCCAGTTTCCCCCTTCATTCCTTCCTCGCCACCCCAGTTATCTGCTTCATCCCTTCCTCCTGCTCCCCCAGTTTCCTTCCTCATCCCTTCCTCACTCTCCCTCTCCTCTAAACCCCTTGTGATGTCTTTATGTTGTCAGGAAGTGGAAAGAAGGCGCATGGAGGGATAAGGGATTTGCGCCGCTTGACTGGGGAAAGGTTTTAGGAAGACACGTTTGCCAGGATTGAAAACTCTACATTAACTGAGTTCTTTTCTTATACACCCCTAGAGAGAGAGAGAGGGAGGGAGGGAGAGACGGAGGAGAGGGAGGGAGGGGAGGGAGGTAGAGAGGGAAATAGGGGAAGTTAAAGCGGGATGGAAACACTCATTTTTTCTCTTCACTTTTTTTTGTATTTTCTGTTCTCTAACGATATACTTCCCCTTAGATGCACCCCCAATCGTATCTAACTCCATTATTTATAAAGAACCGAAGAGTTAAGTAGTAGTAATAGTTAAGCTAGCAATTGTGATAGTATAGTTTAGCATCACCTATTTTTAAACATGTATCGTACTTAACTCCATTATAAAAAAAAGCAGAATAGATAAAAGTCAACGTAATAGCAAAGTTAGCAATAATAGTAATAGTAAAGTTTAGCATCAACATCATTATTTTCATATTTTCTTCTATCAACATTCCGAGAACCATTATATCGCCTTTCTCCGCCCCTTCCTTCCTTCCCCTCCCTTCCCTCTTGGTTCCCTCGCCGCTTTCCCGTCCCTTCTCTCCTTCCCCTCCCTTCCCTTCCCTCTTGGTTCCCTCGCCTTTCCCCGCCCCTCCCTTCCTTCCCCTCCTGTCCCTTCCCTCCCTTCCCTTCCCTCTTGGTTCCCTCGCCGCTTCCCGCCCCTTCCTTCCTTCCCCTCCCTTCCCTTCCCTCTTGGTTTCCTCGCCGCGTCCCGTCATCGCGTTCTTGCCCTCCTTCCCTCTTCCCTCACGGCCAGACACCTAATTTTCGAAAGCGTGTAAGAGATGCGAGGAGAAAAGAGGTAGGAAGGTGAGGGCAGCAAAAGTGATATGTAGACAAATCCGGTGTTATATTGATTTGGTTCTTTTGTTTGGTAATTTTGATGTGTGTGTGTGTGTGTGTGTGTGTGTGTGTGAGTGAGAGAGAGAGAGAGAGAGAGAGAGAGAGAGAGAGAGAGAGAGAGAGAGAGAGAGAGAGAGAGAGAGAGAGAGATGATTGAATGAGAGGGAACGTAAGTTGTCGAATAGAAAAAGATGAAAAGAAAGATGAGAAGCAGTGGCCTGACCTTGAGCCTCTCCTACCCCTTCTCTCTCTCTCTCTCCGTGATAGCCAATAAGAGCTAGAGCGAGAGAGAGAGAGAGAGAGAGAGAGAGAGAGAGAGAGAGAGAGAGAGAGAGAGAGAGAGAGAGAGAGAGAGAGAGAGAGAGAGGATTAATTTGGCTTGAGCGGGAAATGCTAAGGTAAAATTGATGACCCGAGTTTTGAAAGGAAGGGAAAATAAAAATGAAAAAAATAAATAAATGTGCAACGCCGGCAGATGGCGCTGATCCCCTGTGCTCATCTCCGTCACGTCGATCTGGTAACCGGAAAACAATTACGAAAAATAACCTTAGTGGAAATTAACAAAAAACAACAACAACAACAATACGGCCTCCACCACCACCACCACCACCACCAATAACAACAACAACAACAACAACACAAATTAAACACTTAACTTAAAACGGCACAGAACTTCCACTTAAACTCTGACACTAAATGAGAAAACTGAAAGAAAATAGAACATGACCACCTTTTTTTAGTGAGAGAGAGAGAGAGAGAGAGAGAGAGAGAGAGAGAGAGAGAGAGAGAGAGAGAGAGAGAGAGAGAGAGAGAGAGAGAGAGAGAGAGAGAGAGAAATAAAGGGAAAATAACAGGAGGTAGGGGATATAGGGAAGGGGCGCTAAGGGAGTGTGTGGGTAAAACAGGTAAGGTAAGGGAAGGGAAGGTAAGGTAAGGTAAGGTAAGGTAAGGGAAGGGAAGGGAAGGGGAGGAGAAGGGAACTAAAACATCCTCCGAAGGGGTTCTTGTCCTCTTCGAAAGGAAAAAAAAGTTGCTCAGGGAAAGTTTTCACGTGTCTTTTTTTTTCCTCTCGCTTCTCGTACTTTTTTGTCCCTTTCGTTTCAGAGGGAAGAAATTAGGAGACTTTGGCATGAAAGAGTGAGGGAGTTTGTTTCCTAATGACTCAACATTAAAGAGAGAGAGAGAGAGAGAGAGAGAGAGAGAGAGAGAGAGAGAGAGAGAGAGAGAGAGAGAGAGAGAGAGAGAGAGAGAGAGAGAGACACACACACACACACACACACACACACACACACACACACACACACACACACACACACACACACACACACACACACACACACACACACACACACACACACATACACACACCACCACCACCACACATAAAGCACCCACACACACACTCATTTACTTGCAAAAAAAAAACATAACGAAACAATTAAGCAACAAAAATAAAAAGGAAAATCCACCAGCTTAACCCTCGTCGAGTGTGCAAAACATTTTAGTATATATTTTTTGACGTTTGTGCAAAAAAACACACACAAAAAAAAATTGAAAAGAAAAAGAAAAAAAACAATTGAGGTTATAGCATTTACCTGGCGTTTACTTTTAATGATGTACACTCGCCGGCAGCCGCAGGTGAGAGGCACAGGTGGAAGTGGAAGTTTGGTTACCTGGCAGGTGTTAATGAGGGCACATGTTCTCATCTCTTTCTCTCTTTCCCTGTGACACAAAAGACCGGAAAAAAATATATAATGTTTAAGGGTTGAAAAGGCTCCCCAGTTTGAAGTATTTTAGCGTGAAAAAAAGTGAATGGGAGCCGTAATTTGCGTGATGATTAAACTGGCCAGCGAACCGGAAGAGATTAAATGAGATTCCCCCTAAAAAGATTAAAAAGAAAAAAATACATTTATAAACTTTACACCCGAAGTCATTGAATATTAAAAACATAATTAAAACGATGAAGTCCACAATCCATTTTCCTTTTGCTATGACACACCGGCTCAAACACACACACACACACACACACACACACACACACACACACACACACACACACACACACACACACGTATTTTCAAATTTATACTGAAATATTACATGTTTTAATTTTTTCTCTGTAATCGTCAAAACCTCGGATGTACATACGTTAAAATTACATGCCAACGAAGAGAAAGAAAACGGAGAAACGGAGAAAAAGAAAACGGGAGAAAGTTGTCAATTCATATACCTACCTTTTCACGGGGGGACTTCTCTGTTTAGGTGCTCTTCCCTTCTTTCTTTCTTCTTTCTTTTTATTTCTTTTCCCTCCTCCTCCACCTCCTCCTCCTTCTCTTGAGCACTACTTAATCAGGGGCTTGGCCGACTGGGCCTCATGGTCGTACAGAAACAGCAGAGCCCATGGCATTCCTCATTAATTCAGGAACCGAGTCTTTGTACGCATTCCTACTGAGGGTGGAGTGAGCGAGAGAGAAAGAATGAACGGCGAACGACGAAGAAATAATGAGAGAAAAAGTGAGAGAGAGAGAGAGAGAGAGAGAGAGAGAGAGAGAGAGAGAGAGAGAGAGAGAGAGAGAGAGAGAGAGAGAGAGAGTTAGTCAGTCAAGCAGGGAAAGAGGGAAATATTGGAAGCCAGGAAGCACTAGAAAAATGGAATACTCTTGCGATCCTTTGTGGTGTCTCGCGGTGGTCAGTGTAGATTAATGGCGGGAGAGAGAGAGAGAGAGAGAGAGAGAGAGAGAGAGAGAGAGAGAGAGAGAGAGAGAGAGAGAGAGAGAGAGAGAGAGAGAGAGAGAGAGAGAGAGAGAGAGAGAGATGCTGGCTGTCATTTCTCCCTCAGCATCCACAACCAGCGTCAGAGAAAATGGATAATTGGGAAAGATGGGAAGAGCAACTAATGAATAATACATTGACGGATGAAGGAAAAGGATGTATGAAAAAAAGAAAAGAAAATAGTGTGTCGAAGATGTGTGTGTGTGTGTGTGTGTGTGTGTGTGTGTGTGTGTGTGTGTGTGTGTGTGTGTGTGTGTGTGTGTGTTTTCTTGAAGATTTGGTTGTTTTTTGTGATGATCTGTTTTTTTTCTTTTTTTTTTGTGTTGCTCTAATTTTTACCGTGTTTATCTTCTTCCTGTTTGTTTCCTTGTTTGTTCTTCTTTGTAATTATCTCTTCTATCTATCTGGTTATCTCTCTCTCTCTCTCTCTCTCTCTCTCTTTGCTCCCTCCTCCTATCTCCCCATTCTCCCCTTCCCCCTTCCCCCTCCCCCTCCCCCGTTTTCCCCTCCCCCCCCCCAAACGGTCACTATTAATCAGAGAACGATAAAACTCACAATCGCATCTTTACTGAGAGAGAGAGAGAGAGAGAGAGAGAGAGAGAGAGAGAGAGAGAGAGAGAGAGAGAGAGAGAGAGAGAGAGAGAGAGTAGGGATTGATTAGGCAAACGGGAAAACCAGACGCAGATAAATATAGACAGACAGACAAGCAGACAGGCAAAGAGAGAGAAAGTGAGAGCGCGTAGGAGAGAGAGAGAGAGAGAGAGAGAGAGAGAGAGAGAGAGAGAGAGAGAGAGAGAGAGAGAGAGAGAGAGAGAGAGAGAGAGAGAGAGAGAGAGAGAGAAGGGAAGATAAAGAGAGGGAAAAAACGCAATAACGGAAAAAGGAAGAGAGATATGGAGAGCGTCAATGAAGGGAGGGGAAAAAAAATAGAGATAAACGGGGAAATAGCAAAGACAAAAAGCAGCACAGCGGTGAATAATGAAGCAAAACTAGATAAAAAAGGAGAATGAATCAAAGCGAGGATGCAGGGAGTGAGCGAGAGAAAGAGCGACAGAGGAAGAGAGGGCGAGGGAATCGGAGGGAAGAAGCAAATATTGAAATAACGCAGTGTGAATGGGAGATAAAGGAGGAAGAATTAAGCAGGGACTGAAAAGGGGATGGATTACAGCGAAAATCAGGGAAGAGTAATGACTTGAAGATTAGACGTAAAAGAAGAGAAACGTCAGAATGAAAGTTAGTGAAAGAATCGGGAGTGTAACGAGGCTCTTTCCTGTTTGCTCTGCGCTCGCCTTCAATAGAGAGATTCAAACAGTTGTTACATTCAGTGAAATAAAGAAAGGAATTTAATCTCGTGGCATTGACAGGGAGAGTGTTTGAGTGATGATCCTGAGCACGATTGGAAAAGAAAATGTGTTAGAAATGAGTGATGAAAAATGAAGGAGAGTTGAGAAGTAGGAGTTTTAGAATAGTGATAAAGAAAGTTAGATAAATAATAGAAGGAAGCTGAAAATATTACAACCATCACCACCACCACCAACAACAACAACAAAAAAAAGCAATAATATTAATAAAAAATCTACAAAAAAACAGCAGCATCATTAAACAACATCAGTAATAATGGGAATAATAATGATGATGATGCTAACAATAATGATAATAATAATAATAATAATAATAATAATAATAATAATAATAATAATAATAATAATAATAATAAAAACGATTCCGTAAAACTGCAACAACACAGCACCTTTAGGAAGCCAATACACACACACACACACACACACACACACACACACACACACACACACACACACACACACACACACACACACACAGCCCGAACAACGTAATTATCAACACGGCCACTTAACGTCAATTAATAATCATGATTTTGAGCTCAGGCCTGAATGAGCATCAGCCATTAATGTGGAGACTATGCTGCGTGGAGGAGGAGGAGGAGGAGGAGGAGGAGGAGGAGGAGGAGGAGGAGGAGGTGGAGGTGGAGCTAAAGGATAATTAAGAAAAGAGAAGGAAAAGGTACGAGGAGGAAGTCCAAAAAAGAATAAAAAAAAATAACAGAAGGAGGAGGAGGAGGTGGTGGGAAGAGGAGGAGGTAGGAAGAGAAGGAAGAGGAAGAGGGAGGAGGAGGAGGAGTAAGTGTTGGAGGAAGAGAAGGAGGAGGAGGAATAAGGAATTAAAGGAAAGGAGTAGGAGGAACTGTAGAAGAAGTAGAAGGTAAAGAAAAATAAAGAAAACAAAAGGAAAAAAGTAGGAAAAGAAGAGCAACACGAAAAATAGAGAAGAGGAGGAGGAGGAAGAGGAGGAGGAGGAGCAGGAGGAGGAGGAGGAGGAGGACGAACTGGAGGAAAAAAAAAGAAGGTAAAGAAAAGTGGAGAGAAAGATGAAAAATGAGATGGGAAAGAGCAACAAGAATAACAGGAGAAAAATAATAGGAGGAGGAGGAGGAGGAGCAGGAAGAGAAGGAAGAGGAGGAGGGGGAGGAAGGGGAGGCAAGGCAGGAAAAGGAGGATTATGAGATGTTGGAGGAAAGAGAGCAGAAGGAAGAAAGAGAAAAGGAGGAGGAGGAGGAGGAGGAGGAGGAGAAGTATATATAAGTTTTAAGTTGTTTTATAATGTTTCTTTTTGTTTTATTGTATTACTTCCTTCCAAAAACTTCTTATCTCTTTTTTAGCGTTTTTTTCTTCATATTTATTTCCCTTTTTATTTATTTCTTTTCGTTCGTCTTCTTACATTTCCACACTCTTCATTAGGCATCCTTTTTTTATCCTTACACACACACACACACACAAACGCACATGGATACATTCACAAAGATACACACACAAAAAAAAACCAGACATAAGAAAAAACAGAAAAAACACACACACACAAACACTCACAAAACACCAACGCTACTCAACAACAACAACACCAACAAAATTAACACCACCACCACCATCACCAATAATAATAATAATAATAATAATAATAATAATAATAATAATAATAATAATAATAATAATAATCGCTAACTACCCATTAAGCCCGGCTCCTGTAGGGTCGTTGGCCAGCACCGAAACAAAGGACGTGGACCAGGCGGCATAATGAGAGCGCCAGAGTTACCTGCGCCGCAAATCCTAATGAAGTAATTAACGTGTCTAACTAACTGTATTGGGCAGGTGATGAGGGGGGAGGGGGGGGGCAAGGGGGACGGGGAGGGGGTCTTCCTAACTGATTTGCCATGTGATTAACGCGGGTGACTGGCTTTAACTGTTAACAGGGCGACGGTTTGGCGTTTTCGTGTGTGTGTGTGTGTGTGTGTGTGTGTGTGTGTGTGTGTGTGTGTGTGTGTGTGTGTTATTTTATCACATTTTCCTTTATTATTCATCTCGCTTAATTTATGCAATCTTCTGACGCCCCGCAGTTTAATTTCGTAAAGCATTTCATCCATCAATTGTGTGTGTGTGTGTGTGTGTGTGTGTGTGTGTGTGTGTGTGTGTCCCAATCCCATACATAACCCAAGGAAGCAATACTAATCCAACAGTTCATTCGTCTATACTCGACGCTCACTTTCATTTCTGTATTTGCAACCTCGCAGCATCCCTTCCATAAACTATAGACGGATGAACCCTTTACTAAGCCTCTCCAAAACTCATAAATATTTAGAAAAACGGATCATGACTCAATACTTTATCTATTCTTCCATTTATTCATGACTCAATCCTTTTCACTCATATATCCCTTAGTTTCCTCTCCTTAAAATATAGACGATGAACTCTTTGCTAAATCGGTCTCGTGTCTTGCGTTTATACAGAACTCCTTAATCTTTTATATTATTATTTTATTCTTATCTATTCTTCATTTGCTTCACAATAGTTTCCCTTCCTTAAAATATAGACGACGAAACCTCCGCTGCATCGGTCTCGTTCCTTCCACTCATCCATAACCCCTAATCTTTTCCATTCTTATTTATTTACCTCCCAATAATTTCCCTTCCTTAAAATATAGTCGATGAACCCTTCCGTTGCATCGGCCTCGCTCCTCCCGCCAGCTCGTGGAAATTGGAACTGCATCGCGCGAGTAAACTGTGACTCGTAATTCCGAATCGTGTGAGTGATGCTTTTCATGTTTCGTTCACGAGTCCCAGGCAGTGTTGACACGGAACACCTGGCGGAACAATGGCCCAGGTGTGCTCATTAGTTAGAGAGAGAGAGAGAGAGAGAGAGAGAGAGAGAGAGAGAGAGAGAGAGAGAGAGAGAGAGAGAGAGAGAGTATAAATAGATTTCTACTAATTTTCCTACTACTACTTCTACTACTACTACTACTACTACTACTACTACTACTGCTACTACTACTACTACTACTACTACTACTACTACTACTACTACTACTACTACTGCTACTACCTCATTCCCTTCTTCCTCCCTCCCTTCGTCCTTCCCTTTCCTTACCTGCGCCTCGTTACCTTCCTCTTACCTTTCTACCTTTCAAATCCCGCTCACTTCCTTTCTTCCCCTTACCCATCCATCTTAAGCCTCTTGTTTCTTCTTCATCATTTGTTTGTTGATCTCGTTCCTGCTCAATTTCTGTTCCGGCTTTATGTATTTTTATTTATGTATTTTTGTCAGTTTTTTTTTAGCTTTGTCTTGTTTTCATTTTCCTTTTGCAACGTTTCCATTTTCATCATTTCATTCTGTATATTTTTCTCTCTATATTTTTACCCTCGTGTTACTTTCCTTTTTCTATTTTTCTTTTCCTTTACGTATTCAGCATACTTCCCCTCTTCCTACCATATTTCCATTTCTTCTTTCATCACTTCTTACTATTTTCCTTTCTTTATTCATATCCTTATTTCCATATTTCCTTTATCTCTTCTTACTTTCCATCTTTCCCTTTCTTCTCTCACAATCATTCCAGTTTCCCTTCGTACCTTCCTGCTTCTCTTCATTCTCTACCTTTTCATCTACCTTCCCCTTATCCATCCATTCCTCCATGCTTTCCCTTCCCTTTCCCTTCCTTCCTCCCTCTCCTTCCTTCCTTCCTTCCTTTCTCCTGGACGCTGAATCCGGCCTCGTCTATTGCTAATGAGTAAGTCCTCTTTTGACCCTCGCCCGCTTAAGGGAAGACAGGGCGGACCCATATATCCAGGCGTGTGTGTGTGTGTGTGTGTGTGTGTGTGTGTGTGTGTGTGTGTGGAGTCTGTTATTTTTTATTTCTCTCCCCTATATTTCCTTTTTTATATTTTTCTTTTCTTTTTTATTTACAAACACACCAAAAAACAACAAGAAAATGACTTATTCAAGAAAAAAAAAAGCAATATAAAGGAAGGTTAAAGAGCACAAAAAAGAAAAAGCTCTACATATATCCAGTTGTGTGTGTGAGAGAGAGAGAGAGAGAGAGAGAGAGAGAGAGAGAGAGAGAGAGAGAGAGAGAGAGAGAGAGAGAGAGAGAGAGAGAGAGAGAGGGGAGAGAGGGTATGTTTTCGCGGATCATAACACACACACACACACACACACTGGTAATAGTTCACTCGTAACCAGGCAGCGAACGAGCCTCACATAATTGCCCCATCGATCAAATAGTTGGAAAGCTTGTCTGAATAACACGTATCTTCCACCCTCGTTAACAGACGCTCATCCATTAATCACCCTTCGCTCGTTAAGCCTCGTAACAGCCAATCGACCATTAGCCGGCCACTCTGACCACCGCGGGAAGGGTACAACACCTATAACAAGCAATTAAGGTGTGTTATGACCCCTACCTTCCCTTCCATCGCATCCCTTCCCTTCCCTTCACCTACCTCTTTCCTTTTATCTGTGCTTCCCTTCTCTTCCTTTTCATGATCCTCTTCTTGTTTCTCTTCCTCTTTCTTCTCCTTCTTTTACTACTATTATTACTTATATTGTGAGTCTCTTGTAGTGAGGGTGAATAAGTGTGTGCGTGTGCGTGTGTGTGTGTGTGTGTGTGTGTGTGTGTGTGTGTGTGTGTGTGTGTGTGTGTGTTATGATGCTCCTTTGAGGTGATTATTTCAAGCGTCCATGTCCTGCCTCTCTCTCTCTCTCCCCCTGAATACTGCCCCACCAGCTTGTCTTTTTCCCTTTTCTTCCCTTCTTCCTTCAACTGTTAACTCGGGACAAGAAATTTCCTCCTCCGTCCTGTCACCTCGAGTCTTTCCTCCTCCCAGAAGCCGAGGAGGAGTGTGGGAGGGAGTGAGGGGAGAAAAGAATGAAGAAAAGGCCGATGAGCAGCGAGTGAGGGGAGTGGAAAGGTACGGAGGGGGAAGAGTAGGAGGAGGAGGAGGAGGGGGAGTGGGGGGGGAAGAGGTAAAGAAGAAGTAGAATATTGTAAGACGTGTGTGGGTGGCTGGAAAGGAGAAAGAGACAGAGCGAGAGAGAGGGAGTGAGTGAGTGAAGGAAAGAGAGAGAGAGAGAGAGAGAGAGAGGAACCGAGAGGGAGAGGGAAAGAAAGAAAGAGCGAGGTTCCAGACCGAAAAAGAGAGAGAGAGGAAGGAAGGAGAATTGTGAGTGGAGGAGGAGGAGGAGGAGGAGGAGGAGGAGGAGGAGAGAGTGAGGTGTGGAGAGGGAGAGTTTAAGAGAGTATGAAATGGCGAAGCAAATAAAAAGGAGAGTATGAGTTTGTGAAAAGAGCGGAAAAGTGGAACCGAGGGAGATATAAGAGAGAGAGAGAGAGAGAGAGAGAGAGAGAGAGAGAGAGAGAGAGAGAGAGAGAGAGAGAGAGAGAGAGAGAGAGAGAGAGAGAGAGAGAGAGAGAGAGAGAGAGAGAGAGAGAGAGAGAGAGAGAATTGCTGTAAAGATGCTGCGGCTGTTCTGTGTTAGAGAGAAAACAGCGGCAGAGATAAAACCAAAAGGATGCTGTCAAGGGCTGATGAAGGAGGGAAGGAGGAGAAAAGGAGGAAAGAAGGAGAAAGGGAAAAAAAAATGAGGAGGAAGTGGGGTTAAAAGAGGAAGGGAATGATAGTGGTTGAAAGGGAAGGGCTGATGAAGGAGGAAAGGAGGAGAAAGAGAAGAGAAAAGGAGGAAAGAAGGAGAAAGGGAAGAGAAAATAAGGAGGTAGAGGAGATAAAAGAGGAAGGGAATGATAGTGAGTGAAAGGGAAGGAGGAGAAAGAGAAGAGAAAAGGAGAAAAGAAGGAGAAAGAGAAGAGAAAATGGGAAATGGAGGAAAAGGGGATAAAGAAGAAGAGAATGCTAGTGGGCGAAAGGGAAGGAAGAAAGAAAAAAGGGAATGAGGGGAAGAAAGATAAGAGAAAAGGAATGAAGAAAGCGAGGAGAAGAGGAGAAAGAGGAAGAGGGGATAAAAGAGAGAGGGAATGGTGATGGGTGAAAGGAAGGAAGGAGGAAGGGAAGGAAGGAAGAAAGGAAGGAAGGAGAAAGAGAAAATGAGGAAAGAAAAAAGAAAAGGAAAAGAGACAAGGAGAAATGGAAGAAGATGGGATGAATGAGAGATGGAATGATGCTTGGTGAAAGGGAAGAAGAGAGGGAAGCTGGAAGGATGGAGATAGGGAATGAGGAAGGAATGGAGGGAAGGAATAATGAGGGGATGAAGAGAAGAAAGAAAGATGGAAGGAAGGGAAGGAGGGATTATGGAGAGAAAAAAAAGAAAGGAAGGATAGAGAATGAAAGGAAAGGAAAGAACAATGGAGAGAGGAATGGGGAAAGATGGAGAATAAAAGGAGGAGGAAAGAGAAACAGAAAGAGAGAAAGAGAGGGAGAGAAACAAAGTAAAGGCGCAGAAAAAAAAAACAGAAGAAAGATATCGAGTATAAATAACAGATATAATATTTTTTCTTTCTTTTTTTCTTTTTGGTTCCCGCGTATTTATTGACTGTTTTGATCTTTCCAATCTTTCCTTAGTGCGTTGTTTTTCTTGTTTTTCTTCTTTTTATGACCTTGTTTTATTTTCCCTTTCTTTCGTCTCTCTTCTCGATGCAACGTTCTTTCTCTTTACTTTTTTTTTTATTCCTTTTATGGACATTTGTTTAGTTATATTTATTGTTTTGCTCTCGTGGTAGAAATGTAAAATGTGTTCAGTGTTTGTGTGTGTGTGTGTGTGTGTGTGTGTGTGTGTGTGTGTGTGTGTGTGTGTGTGTGTGTGTTGAAAGTGTTCGCTGTAAATATATGGAATGACGGACTTACTATTTTCATTATTATTACTATTATTATTATTATTGTTGTTGTTGGTGTTGATGGCGTTATTATTACTGATGTTTTATTGTTATTAGTGTTGTTAGTGTTGTTGTTGTTATTGTTATTGCTCTTCCTTTTCCTCTCTCCTCTCTCTCATTTCCTTGCCACTCCATTCCCTTCACTTTAAGCCCTTCACGCATTTCTTGGTCTTTCAGTATTCCTCTCCCTCCTTTATCCCTTATTTCCCTCTTCCTTCTCTCCCTTATCCCTAAATGTATTCCCTTTTCCATCCCTCTCTTTCCCTTTCCTTCTCTTTCCTTTCCTTCCCTTTATTTTCCCTTCCTCTCCCTTCCCTTCTCTTCCCTTCACTCCCCTTCCTTTCCTTTCTCTCTCTTTCCCTTCCCATCACTTTACTCCCTTCACGCACTCCTCAATCCTGTGTTCTGTCCTCTTCCTCCCTTCCCCTTCCTCTTCTCCCTCTCGCTTCCCTTCCTCTCATGTCCCGGTCACTTCCTCTCTTCTCCCTTCCCTTCCTTGTGGTTCCACGCCCCTTCTCTGCACATGATGGATGGAAGGGAGGAAAGAGGAAGGGAAGACGTGAAGGGTAATCGTGGACCTTGCTCGTAATGGCCTTGCTACATGAGGACTAGGAGGAGGAGGAGGAGGAGGAAGGGGAAGAAGAAGAAGGAGGAGGAGGAAGAAGAGCTAGGGGACGCTTAAAGCCCAATAGGAGATGCAATATAAAAGAACGAAGGAGAAGAGGAGAAGGAGAATCCATAAGATGAAAGGAAAAATAAAGAAGCGAAGGAGGAGGAAAAAGAAGAGGAGGAGAAGCAGGAGTATAAAAAGGAGCAAGAGAGAGAGAGAGAGAGAGAGAGAGAGAGAGAGAGAGAGAGAGAGAGAGAGAGAGAGAGAGAGAGAGAGAGAGAGAGAGAGAGAGAGAGAGAGAGAGAGAGAGAGAGAGAGAGAGAGAGAGAGAGAGAGAGAGAGAGAGAGAGAGAGAGAGAGAGAGAGAGAGAGAGAGAGAGAGAGAGAGAGAGAGAGAGAGAAGTGACAGAGGAAACTAGAATGAAGCAAACGCACACGAAACGGAAGGAAAACGAGGGAAAGAAGAGAGAAGGAAAGAAAATTAAAAAAAACAGGAAAGCTAAGAAAACTAAAGGAAAAGGAAAAGATCAACGAGAAACAAACAGACGAACAAACAGGCAGGAAGACGGACACACAAACATACACACAAACAGGGAGACAGGGACAAACAAAGAAACCAACAGACAGACAGATAAACAGACAGACAGGTAAACAGACAGACAGATAAACAGACAGACAGACAGACAGACGGTGTGGATGAGAAGGTGGACAAGATGCCGTGGAGGATTATTAATGAGGTGGAAGTGAGAGCTGTAACCCGCCCCCCCTTCTCTCTCTCTCTAAAATGAGGTTGTGACTGCATTAACTTGAGAGAGAGAGAGAGAGAGAGAGAGAGAGAGAGAGAGAGAGAGAGAGAGAGAGAGCGTGAGAGAGAGAGAGAGCTGTATGGACGAGGATTTGCATAGGCGCTAAAACTTGAATATGCATGTGTCGAGAGAGAGAGAGAGAGAGAGAGAGAGAGAGAGAGAGAGAGAGAGAGAGAGAGAGAGAGAGAGAGAGAGAGAGAGAGAGAGAGAGAGAGCGCTAAGATACACGATCAAGCTGTACACATTATACATGCCAAAAAAAAGATCACTAAGAACCACACCCACCAAAAAACAGAAACAAACACGAAAATGAAAAAAAAGACCTTGAAAAACATGCAAAAAAAGTAACCCGTGTAAATAGAAATAGAGAAAACCTAATATATACTGAATAAATATAGCAAAACCACCACCAACATTAACAACAACAACAATAACAATAAGAACATAAAGGAGAACAGAATAAACAATGAACCAAAACAAACAAATAAACAAACTATCAGAGCCACCTCACGAATGCTTCCCATTGTGGCCGCCAGGTGGTTTACAGCGTGTCAAAATCTGGTCTGCATTTTCCACCGTAATCCACCTCCGCATCCATATAAATCCCTCTCCTTCTTCCCTCCCTCCCTCTCTCCACCCCTCCCTCTCGCGCCCTCTTTCTCTCAATATCCTCACATCCCTTTTCCCTCCTCCTCCTCCTCCCCCTCCTCCGTTCCTTTGGCGTGTATATTCCTCCACAATCTTCCTCCATATCCATATAAATCCCTTCCTTTCTCTCTCTCTCTCTCGACCTACATACCTCCCCACCTCCATATCTCTCCGTAATCCCATTTCTCCTCCCTCTTCCCTTTCCTCCTCTTCCTTTCCCTCTCTCCTTCCCTATCTTCTTCCCCTCTTCTGTTTTCAATCACGTGCTGGACTCAAGGGGTTGTTTTCCTTCCTTCCTCTTCCCTTCTTTCTTTGCTATTGTTTTTCATTGTCTTTTTTTCCTTCTCTCGACTTCTTTCCTCGTAAATTTTCCTTGTTTCTTTTCTCTTATCACTTTCTTTCTTTTCCCTCTTTCCTTCCTTCCTTTTCTCCCTCTCCTCTCTTTTTTTGATCTCTCCATTCCTTTCCTTTTCTCCTTGTTTTCTCTTTTCAGCCTTTTTATCTATTCTTTCTCTTCTTCCTTTCCTTTTTTCCTTTTTTTTTTATCTCTCCATCCTTTCCACTTTTTTTTTAGTTCCTCTTTTCTATCTCTTTAACTATTATTTTCTCCTTTTATTCATTTTCCTTTTTCATTGTGATCGTTCCATTCTTTTCTCTTTTCTTTATTTCCTTTTTTTCTGTTTCTTTTTCATTCATTCCTTTTTTTATATCTTTAATCTTTCAATCCCATCCCCTTATTCCTTAGTCCCTCTTTTCAGCCTTTTTATTCATTCCTTTCTCCTTTTCTTACTTTCCTTTCTCTGTTCTTCATCTCTTCATCTCTTCACACGTACACTTCGTTGCTTCTTTATTGCCGAGGATAAAGAGAGTCCCTGCGTTCTTAACCTCATAAACAAGGGATCAAATGCGAATCAGGAATCGTTTCAAGCCGGAGAACTTATCCTCTTTTTGATCCTTTGATGCAGACGTGTTTGTGAGCCAAGACCGTGAGCTGTCCTAGGTCCGTCTGCCTGTTTGTGTGCGTCTAAGTGTCTGTTTGTCTGTCTGTGGCCCGTTTTCTCAGACGCTCTCGGCTTTCACAACAACTCTTTCCAAAGGTCACAAAGGGGATTAGTTGGGTTTTCATGAGTGTTTTTAACGTTCATGGTGCAGAGGCCTTGTCAAACTATCACTAGGCTCATACAACTACCCGTGGAAATACCCATAACCTATACGAAAGCCTTATCAAATGTGGGCGTGTGATCCTTGAAATGTTCAAGAATATGGGCTTGTGTGTCTTTAATTCGCCTATCAGCTGGCTTATGTGTAGAGGTGATGGGCATGGCTACAGGAATAAGAGAAAGGAAAGAGGGAGGTGGAAAGGGTGTGGGAAAGAAGGCGGAGGAGAAAGGGATGGGAGAGAAGGAAGAGAAAAAGAAGGGCGTGAAAGCTGAGCAGGACGTACAAGAATAAGAGAAAGAGGAGGAGATGGAAAGGGATGTAGAAGATAAAAAGGAGGAGGATTATGAAAAAGGGAAGGCAGAGAAGAACGAGGGAGAGAAGGTCGTGGAACTCGAGAGGGAGGGAAAGGTTATGAAGGTTATGAGAGCTGAAAGAGAGAGAGAGAGAGAGAGAGAGAGAGAGAGAGAGAGAGAGAGAGAGAGAGAGAGAGAGAGAGAGAGAGAGAGAGAGAGAGAGAGAGAGAGAGAGAGAGAGAGAGAGAGAGAGAGAGAGGTAATAACAGAGTATATATCAAGAAACACCATTGTGACGGGAAATGGAAGCATGAAACCAGAGAAACAAGGAAATGAAAAAGAAAACAAGGAAAATAAAAAAATGTGACACGGAGGAACGAACTGAAACACGAAGGTAAAGAAAATAAAAAGTCTAAAAAAATCTTACGAAACAAAAAAAGACTCGGAGAAACAATTGGGAAAAAAAGTTAAATAAAAAAATCACAGTCATAAACCAGACTTTACGCTTTGAGAACTATAATAATTTTGCTCAGTCTAATAAATATGCAGTTTTGACACCTTCACTCTTCTCTCTCTCTCTCTCTCTCTCTCTCTCACTTCCTCCCTCAACCTCCCTCTCTCAATCCTCCTCGCTCCCTCGACCTCCCTCCTCCTCTCTCTCTCTCTCAGTCTCCCTCTCTCTCACCCTCTCTCTTTCACTCACTCTCTCTCTCTCCCTCCCGTTTGAAGGTGAGGTGTTAGCGAGTATATTACGTCGAGAACAGGACTTCCTCAAAAACACAATATTTTGAAAGCGCAATAAGCTCACAGCGAAACATGATACAGCAGAGAGAGAGAGAGAGAGAGAGAGAGAGAGAGAGAGAGAGAGAGGGAGAGGGAGAGGGAGATGTGTAAGTAATAGTAGTAGTAGTAGTAGTAGTAATAGTGTGGTGGAGGTGGTGGTGGTGGAGACAGCAATGGGAGTAACGGCGGCGTGGAGGAAAGTGGAGATGACAGGACGGTAGTGAGCTTAGTCTTTTAAAACTTCCAATATTCTTCCTCTCCCCATAGAAAATTAAGTTTATCTCTTTTCCTCCTCCTCCTCGTCCTCGTCCTCGTCCTAATTTTCGTCTTCGTCATCCTCTTTCACGTCCTCCTCCTCCTCCTCCTCCTCCTCCTTCTCTGCAGGTGTGAGGCTCCGGTGTAAATTTCGAGAGGCGGCGGAAAATTACGAAATTATTCAAAATTATTCTTAAACTTCTGCGTCTTTTAAGAAACACATATTTTTTCTTTCTTCTTCCCTTTGGTTCTGAAATACGACGCTTATGTTTTCTTCGTCGTCGTCGTCATCATCAGCAGCAGCAGGATTCCCTTTGCCTTGAAACTTGTATTCTTCTTTTTTCCCCTAACAAGCAATGACGCGGAGGAAAGGGAAGGGAAGAGAAAAAGAAAATATGTTGTGTGTATATGTCTGTGTGGTGTGTCTTTTTCTCGCTGTGTATTTTTAGTATTCTTTTTATTTCTGTATTCTATTAATATACGATGACGCAGAGACAGGGAAAAGGAGAAAGTGAGTGTATATCTTTTTTGTGTCTTTTTCCTCTTCTGTATTTTTAGTGTGGATCATATTTTCATACATTTCATGCATATTTTTTACCTTTTCATTCGTTTCATACATGTTTTATACAATCAGTGAAGCCGCAGAAAGGAAGAAAAGGGTATATGTATGTATTGCTATGTATCAGTTTAGTGTTATCTATGTATTGTATGTAAATGTGTCTCGTCCACTTTTAAATCAGTCTTCCTTCTCTTTTTCGTTCCTTTCTCGTATTTGTGTCTCGTCCACTTTTTTAATCAGTCCTCCTTCTCTTTTTCGTTCCTTTCTCGTATCGTTTTCTATTGATATATTTGATAACACGATGAATATGTCTGACTTTAATTTTGTCATTCGTCTGCCGTCCTGGGTTTGTTTCCGAGGTCATGGCACTCGTCTCTCTCTCTCTCTCTCTCTCTCTCGATTTGTTCCGCCTAAGGTCACGAATAGCCTTTCAGTCCCCACAATTAACCCAAGACACACAGCTTTTAGTGAGAGAGAGAGAGAGAGAGAGAGAGAGAGAGAGAGAGAGAGAGAGAGAGAGAGAGAAGAGAGAAAGAGGAGGAATCAACCTTAGTAAACACCTGGAAAGACGCCTAACTTACCTTCCTTCCTCCCATAAGCTGAAGTTTCATCTCAATGACACGTTCTACACTCCCTTTCACCCCTACCCCCCTTCTCTCTCTCTCTCTCTCTCTCTCTCTCTCTCTCTCTCTCGCGGTGGAGGAGTGGAGAGTCGTGTTGCATCTCTCACCTGACACCTGGAGAAGATTAGTCCAGGTAACGACGTGTGTCCTGCCTTACCTTTCCGACACCTGTCCCGGTTAGGCTCACACGGCAGGAGAAGGAGGAGGAAGAGGAATAGGAGGAGGAGATGTGGGTGGTTAGGTAAGTGGGCGGACGTGGTGTGGTTTCGGTGGATAGCTGGACAGTGTGTGTGTGTGTGTGTGTGTGTGTGTGTGTGTGTGTGTGTGGGTGGGTAGGTGGGTGGGTGTAGGTGTATAGAGGGGGTGGTAAGCCGAATAAGGGTGTTTGGAGATGTAGATTTGATGGAGGAATAGTGTATGAGATTAGAGAGTCGGGGCCTGAAGTGATATAAAGCCAGATAGCGTAATCGCCTAACACTGGGCCGTAGACGACATGACTGAGCGCAAACGATAAAGTCTTGAATCCTCTTTAACACACAAACGAGAGATGGGAAAGTGACTGACGATTGGAGATGAAGATGGTATTGAAACGATAAGTTCTTGAAGTCTTAACACAAAGGAAGGAATCAAAGGGAAAAAAAGGGACTGAGTTGAAGAAAAGAAAAACTATATTGATACGATAACTTCTTGAACCCTGAAACCAAAAGGAGGAATCAAGTGAAAAGGGATAGATGAAGACGGCGAATATGATACCGAAACTATAAATTCTTGAACTTTTAAAAGAAACGAAGGAATCATTGGAAAAAAAAAAATGATTGACAACTGAAGATGAAAATATCATTGAATCGATAAATTCTGGAATGCTTTCAAAACACAGACCAAAGAATCAGCAGAAAATAAGTGATGATTTAAGACGAAAATAATATTGAAACTATAAATTCTTGAACCCTTACAGCAAACGAAAGAAACAAAGGGAAGCAATGACTGACAAATGAATACGAAGAGTAGTGTTGAAACTATAAACACCTGAACTCAACTCAAACAAAAGAATCAAAGGAAGAAAAGTGACAATAGATGACGGAAACAGTATTTGAACCCACTTATTATTTTTTTCTGGCCAGACTATTCAATCAAAAGACTCATAAAAAAATACACCAGTTCCACGTATTTTCCAGCGCAAAGCAGAGCAAGCACGCAAAGGAAGGCAATTATATCGTTTGCATTGTTAAGAGTCAGACTATTACCCCCGCAAATTAATTACCTGGAATCATGGCGAAGCTAATTGCCCCGAGGTCTATCATTTAGCGTACGGGTCATTAGACTACTCTTGGTCGTTGCTGCTGTTGAAGCTTTTGTTCCGCCCCGCCAAGCTTAACCGAGACATTCGTGGAAGCTTTGATGGCGATGTTTTGTGCGATCTGGTAAAAATAACGAGGCTTTGGCGGATTAAGTTATTAATAGAGCGATTATTATGTTTGTTATTGTTGTTATTATGGTTGTTAGCATTATCATCATCGTTACTAAAGTCGGTACAGCGATGCGGCGACAAGTTGTAGCACTGGGAGAGAGAGAGAGAGAGAGAGAGAGAGAGAGAGAGAGAGAATGAAAACAAGAGACTGAGACCGAGAACGAGAACAAGAGATCTAGAACGAGAAAGACCGAGAACGAGAACGAGAGAGAGAGAGAGAGAGAGAGAGAGAGAGAGAGAGAGAGAGAGAGAGAGAGAGAGAGAGAGAGAGAGAGAGAGAGAGAGAGAGAGAGAGAGAGAGAGAGAGAGAGAGAGAGAGAGAGCCAGGGATGGATTAGCCTTGGCACTGAGTCTGAGGTCGTGTAATCATTTCATTTTCCTTCTGCGGCTGTAATGAAGACTTTGTCCCTCGCTGAATAGCCGCCTGACGATGCGCCGTCAAAGTCAATTACGTTATTTCTATCCGCCATATCAAGAGTCACGTGATAGCCCCTGAAATGAGGGTGCGGGGAGGGCAGCGTTGACGGGTGAGCGACGAAGGACGGGCGAGGGAAAGGGAAGGGAGGAAGAAGGAGGAAGAGGTGCGGAGGGGCTGAGGAAAGGAAGGAAGGAAGGAAAGGGTGAGGAAAGGGAAGGGAGGAAGGAGGAAGAAGAGGTGCAGAGGGGCCGAGGATAGGAAGGAAGGAAAGAAGGAAGGAAAGGAAAGGGAAGGGAGAGTGGAGGGAAGGAAGAAGGAGGAAGAGGTGCAAAGGGGCCAAGGAAAGGAAGGAAGGAAGGAAGGAAGGAAAGGGTGAGGGAAGACACGGAGAGGGTGCAGAGGGGTCTTGGAGAGAAAGGGAGGGAGGGAGGAAGGAAGAGATGGAGGAAGGAAAATAGCGTGTAGGGGGAGGAGGAGGAGGAGGAGGAGAAGGAGGAGGAGGAGAAGGAGGAGGAGTAGAAAATATACGAATAAAAAAAAGAGGTGAGGAAGCCTAGAGAAAAAATAAAAAGAGGAGAGGTAAAGTAGAGTTAGGAGAGAGAGGGAGATGTTTTTTTTAGGGTAACGACTTGCTCCCTTCATCTCCAAGACGCCCTCCCTCTCATCATCATCTGTTCTCCTTTTTTTCTTCTTTTTTTTCCAAACCTAACCTTCACCCGCCATCCCGCGTTCATTCCCTTCTCCACGCTGTCCTCTCTCTCTATATATGCGTGACAATGTTGTCTTTATCCCTCCAGTCAGCAGGTCCTTCCTCTCTATGCCTTTAATTACGCTTGTTTTGCATGTATATTCCTAGTTTTGAGTTTCGTGATATTCCTCAAATTCATGATCCTGTCATTTTTATTCTTAGTTCTGTATATGACCTCTTATAATTATTTTTACGTCTTTTTCATGTAAACTTTTCTGCTGCATCATCATTCTAATTTGTCTCGTTTTATCTATTATTTCCTGTAGTTCGGTCTCTCGTAATACACCTCAAACCCATTTTTGTTTTAGTTTAGTTTTTTTATGCGTTATTTCATAAATTTTAGACGACTTCTTCTGCATGTAACTTTTCCCTCTGCGTCATCATTCAAATTTGTCTCGTCTTATCTCTCTTTTCCTTTAGTTATACCTCGCATAATATTCCTCAAATCCATCAGCATCTATTTTATTTTAGATTCTCATGCCTCCCTCTCTCTCTTTCTTTTTGAACCTTTTAACTCTTTGAACCATGACTCAAAGAAACAAGAATCTTTGAATACTGAAAGCAAGCAGGCCAGGGAAGAGCCGAAGAAACCTTGAGATCCATTCATACAAGTTTTCAATTCAGGTGATTTCCATTAACCTTAAAGGCACGCCCACTGACAGACAGTTAGACAGATTGACAGGCAGACAGACAGACAGAAGGGGGACAGGCATACAGATAGCTAGACGGGCAGGTAGACATATGAATTTCGGGTTAGACAGACAGACAAAGACAGACAGGCAGATAGACAAACATAGATAGACATACAAAAAGACAGAAAGATGGACAGACAGACAGACAGACGGACGGAGAGACAGGTACACGGTTAGATAGACGGGCCAGACAGACAGACAAACACACCCAGTCAGTCAGTGCAATGGAGGGTTTAAAACTTTCATTCATGTTCCCTAAACGAGATAAATTGTACCACACGTTTAACCATTGAATCGGAACGCAAAGTGGAGGTAAACAGAATGAAGATACGAGCGACCAAGGACTCTCTAATTGGAGCACTAGGGCACCTCTAGACACACTGACCTCGATTTCTTAGGGGCAAAAATGTGTGGTTTTTTTTTTTTTTACATTTTCCTTCTTTTTTAGGTTCATGTAAAAAATCTCCAGAAATTACGTCGATCATTTTAACCACTTTTTCTGTCTGGCTTTATTTGGGATCAGTGTCTTGGAGGTCACTTTCTTTGATCTCCTGTTCATCTCTCAGTCTAGTCTGTTTCTTTGATCTTTATGTATATGGAAAATCTTAACACACTTCAGTTGCGATGCTGGAAGATGGGTCGTGTTATTTATGGTGGTGGTGGTGAAGATGGTGGTGTAAATAATATATAGTGTTTTTTTTTTTTTTGTTGTTGTTGTTGGTGATGTAACGGTGATGACTTTCAGTGGTGGTGGTGGTGGTGGTGGTAGTGATGGTGATGATGATGATGATGATGCTAGGGAAGACAGCATTTATTTTGACTTTTTTTGTTTAACCCTTTTTTGTTTCCTTTTTTTTCGCCCTTGAACTGTCTCCTTTCATGTCACAAAATTCCAATCTCCAATCTCCGTCTTTGCATTGTTTGGTTATTGGTCTGTCTCCCTCTGCCATCTTACCTTCGTTGGCATTTCTTAACATCTATATTCCTTACCTGTCCCTCTTTTTTCACCTGTCTATTTTTACCTGTTTACCTTCCTATATTTTTTCTGTTATGTTTTCTTTGTATGTTTCTATGTTTTCTGTGTATTTATCTTATCCATGTTTGCCTTTTGTATTTGCTTCCAAGTCACTTTATTTACCTGTCCACTTTCTGTCTAATTACATACTTTCTTACCTCTTTATTTACTCCTGTTTGATTGTTTACCTCCTTACCTGTCCACCTGTTTACTTAGTTTATCTTTACTTTGTTTACTTTTCACCTTATTTACCTGTCAGCTCCTCTGTGTAACTTTATACTCTCTTACCTCTTTATTTGCTGCAGTTTGGTTTGTACCCTCCTTACCTGTCCTCCTGTTTACCCAGTTTATCTATCAATTTTCCTATCTCTGTCTGCACCTGTTTGCTTGTCCCTAATTACCTGCCTACCTGTGTGCCTACCTGTCTACCTACCTCGCCTCCAATCTGTAGCCAATCTGCTCATCCTCTTTTCATCTCTGTGCCTCGCCCTATCTCCCTTTCATCTCCCTTCTCTTTACCTGTCTAATTAGCACGTTTTCACAGATTTAGGAATAGAAAATAAAAGTTAAAAAGTAAAAGTGTGTCATCAAAGAGGGGGAGGAATATATAAAAGGCGTTAAGGAGGGCTGGGGAAAATGGAAACGAAATATCAAAAAGCGAGGAGGAAAAAAATGGGGGAGGGAGAGAAAGTCCCATTAGAGGGAGGGAGGGAAGGGAGCGAGGGAGCTGATGGGGGGAGAATTATGGGAAATGGGAGATAACGTGGAGGTTAATGGGGAGGGGAGGAGGCAAGAATACACACTGTAAATGGGAAAGTGATTGGCTTGGGAAGAGGAGGAGGAAGAGGAAGAGGAAGAAAAAGAGAAAAAGAAAGAGGAACAGGAAGAGGAGGAGGAGGAGGAGGAGGAGGAGAAAATCTGGCAAGAGGAAATCATAGAAAAGATGAATAAAAAATGACTGAATGAGTGAAAAGAGAAAATATTTGAATGGTAATGAAAGAAAAAAAGAGGAGTAAATATGTGTAGCAGTAATGATGCTAATAATAAGGATGATAAATAAGGAAAAAAAATAATCTAGAGCTAAAATTATACATGCAAGATGGCGCCACTATAAACACCCGCCTGCGCCAGAACGGGCTGGGCCGACCATCAGGCCCCACCTGGAAGAAGCCTTGGGCCGACCATCAGGCCCCACCAATAGGCAAACAACGTAAAAAAAAAAAAAAAAAAAAAAACGTGATATGGAAAAAGACTTATAGAGGAGAGAAAAAAATCTGAATAAAAAGCAAAAAAGAGGAAAAAAATAAATGAAAGAAAGGGAAAATTAATGACACACGCCTGGATGATGGGGCTCGGAAATCAATGACCGAAGAATGAATGGGGAACGAAAACTGATGGAAAAAGTTAAATGAAGATAGAAAAAAAAGTATTAACGAGAGAGATGAAAAATAATGGCAATGGCTTGGAAATTAATTGAAGGAAGAAGTCAAACGGCATAACGATTGAAGACCGAAGAGAGAAAAAAAATGAGTTAGAATTGTCTACGTAAATGCTGAGAAATTAATTAAGTTTTTTTTTTTTTTTTTTTACAGCAAAGGAGACAGCTCAAGGGCACAAAAAAGTAAACATTAATAAAAAAAAAAGCCCGCTACTCGCTGCTCCTAAAAAGAATCCAAAGAGGTGGCCGAAAGATAGGTCAGTTTCGGGAGGAGAGGTGTCCTGATACCCTCCTCTTGAAAGAGTTCAAGTACTGAATAAATGAAGATAATACCAGCAAAATTTAATTGAAAGAATGAGTCAACCGGCATAACAGATAAGAGAGCTCAGAAGAAAGGAATTGTAACGAAGATAGATCGAGTTTGAATCGTATACGTAAATGCTCACCTCTCTTCATTTTCCCCCTCTCACCCTTCTCCTTTTCCCATTTTCCCCTCTTCATTTTCCCCTTCTCACTCTTCTCCTTTTCCCCTCTTCTACTTTCCCTCTCATCCCCTTCTTACTCTATTTTTTCCCCTCTCTCTTCAGCAATCACAAAACAAACGAACAAATAGTGAAAACTAATCCAAATCAACGCTAGTCTCTAAGGTATTTTCCCGACAAGTTATTTTTCCCTAGGGTATTTTCCCCCAACGTAGGGTACTTTCCCCCCTCAGCCTCCCCCTCGGTGGCGTCACTCTTTCCCCGCCATCAGCCGCGTTTCCCTCCTCGTTAGGGTGACGTGCGAGGCGGTGGGGAAAAATTAATAGCACGGTGGCAATTTTCCCTGCCAGTTGAGCTCGACTTTCCCTAACCCCAAGAGATATTTCCCTATACCCTTCCCTCCCCTTCCCTCCCTTCCCTTCCCTCTCTTTCTCTCTCTTTCTCTTTTTCTCTCCTCCATGTTCATTCCTTCTCATCCTTCCCTTGTGTCTCCTTTCTCTCTGTTTTTCTCCCTTTCTCGTGATTTTTTCGTTTTTCTTCCGTCTATTTTGTGTGTGTGTGTGTGTGTGTGTCTGTCTGTCTGTCTCTCTCTCGCCTGACTCCCTCCTCTCTCGTTTTTTGTTCTTTATCTTTTCCATTTGTTTTCGTCGTTTATATTTGTTTCCTCGTTTCTTTTTGTTTGTTTGTTTGTCTGTTTGTTGGTTATGTGGGAAGGCTTGTTTGTTTATGTTCCTCCTCTCTCTCTCTCTCTCTCTCTCTCTCTCTCTCTCGCAAGCTTTATACTCCCTGGAAATCTTACTTTATGATATTTCCTCCTGGAATTGCCTCTGAAAGTTAGAAGAATCGGACACGAAATAAAGGAAGGAAGAAAACAGGAAGCAGAAGCAACGGGAAACACGCGTAGTAGTAGTAGTAGTAGTAGGAGGGTCATAGTAGTAGAAGTAGGTAAGTAGGAGGAAGAAGAGGTAGACTATGAAGAAGGAGGTAGAGGAGGAGGTAGAAAAGGAGGACGAGGAGGAGGAAGTTATAGAGTATGAAAAAGGAGGAAGAGAAGGAGGGGGAGAACTTAAGAACAGAAGAACATAAGGAGTCTACAGGAAGGGGAGCAGGATTAAGAAGAAGGAGGAGAGGAGGAGGTAGAGAAGTAGGAGGAGGAAGAGGAAGAGGTAGAATACGAAGAAGGGGTAGAGGAGGAGGAGGAGGAGGAAGAAGTAAATAAAGGAGGAGGAAAAGGAAGAGCATAGCAGTAGAAGTAGGAGATGAAGAAGATCGATTTTGAAGAAGGAGGAAGATAAGGAGAGGAAGAGGAGGAAGAGGAAGACGGAAGGTGATAATGAACGTCGGGTATCCGGTAATGCATCACTTAAACTTGTCATAAATTAATTAACTTATTTTCTCGTAATTTGGACTTCTTATCGCGGCTTCCAATCGCTTAATTAATATACCCTCGTTCGCCTGTTTATTATTCCTCCCTTCCGCTCCCTCGCCCTCGCTCCCTTTCCCTTCCTCCCACCAGGTTCTTCACACCTCCATGGGATATTTACACCTGAACTCTTACCACACCTTTCTCTCTCTCTCCTGTTATTTTCTTTCTTTCTCCTTCCCTACCTACATCCCTTTCTTTTTTTTTCTCTTTCCTCTCTCTTCCTATTATCTTTTTTCCATATCCTCTATTTCCTTACTCTCCTTCTCTCATCTCTTCCTTTCTCCCTTTCTTTTCCTTTTTCCTCCATTTCCGACCTCCCTTTCCTTCCTCCTTCACCTCATTTATTTTCCTTACTCACTTTTCTATCTCCTTTTCTAGCCTCTATATTAACCTCTCTCACCCATTTTTCCTCCTCCTCCCTTTTCCTCCTACCCCAATCTTCCTCCCTTTCCCTCCTTCAGGCCATCTTCCTCCCTTTCCCTCTCCCCCCCCAACTTCCTCCTCCCCTCCTTATAGTCCTTTCCCTTCCCTCCCTTCTCTTCCTCTTCAACCTTTATTTCCTTACCTTTTCAGATCGAAAGTTAGACAGTCATTTTACCATTACCACCTGCCTGCTAATTATGTCCAGGTAGGAAATGACGCACGCACCCACACACAAACACACACACAGAAACACACACACACACACACACACACACACACACACACAAAGGGAGAGGCAGAGCGTTGTAGCTTTTCTGGTATTTAGGAAGAAGCACAAGGAAGGAAAATGGAGAAGACAGGAAAGGAAAGGAAAAAAAAAGAAATACTATTGCAGGAAAGCGTGACTGAAAAAAAAATATACGTGGAAATTGAAAAATGAGAGAGAAGCGAATAATGTTTTTTAATAAGAATATGAAAATAATGGTAACAAAGCAATGAAGAATGACAGCAAGAGAGAGAGGAATGAAGGAAGGATAAAAAATAGCAAAAAAAAAAGAGGAAGAAAAAAAAAGAGGTTGAAAAACAGAAATACACACACACACACACACACACACACACACACACACACACACACACACACACACACACACAGAGGAGAGGAGAAAACTTAGGGGCGCGCAAGGCACCCATTTTGAGAGAGAGAGAGAGAGAGAGAGAGAGAGAGAGAGAGAGAGAGAGAGAGAGAGAGAGAGAGAGAGAGAGAGAGAGAGAGAGAGAGAGAGTAATTCAAGGCAGAAGTGAGGCAAAGTTTTTCTTCAGCAGAGCCAGAATTGAAGTCTTTGTCAGGATCAGTTGGTGGCTCAGGAAAATGCGAGCGAGCCACAAGCAAGGAGACCCAAATGAGAGAGAAAAAGAGGGAGAGGGAGAGGGAGAGGGAGAGTGGGAGAAGGGGACATAAACAGATAGAAAGACAGACTGAAAGATACACAGAAAAAGACATACCGACAAGTGTGAAGTGGGATATACAGACAGACGTGCATTAAAACAGAGACAGACATATAATACAAACCCAAGCAGACATAGTGAAATATTTAAAGGGACACACACAGATACAAACACACACTTGCATGAAGAAGTAATAAATAAATCAGAAACAGACAAATAAACAGAATAAAAAGAGTTCGATACATTAAAAATTGACACCCCTTCCCCTTGTGTTTATTTTTGTACATGTAAATGCCTCCAAAAATTACATCAGTTAGCCACTTTTCTGTCTTGCTATTTGGTATCAGTGTGTTAGAGGTCACTTTTTTTCTATCCTCCTTATCTCTCAGTCTGTCTCTTTGATCCTAAAATATATGGAAAAATCTTAACATTGCCAAAATTATATGAAGAGGAGAGGAAAGTCTAATATCTGCATCTTGGGAGCAGGAGAGGAATTGTTATTTAGAGACTATCACCGTAACCTTTGACCTACCTGGCCTTACCTTTCCTTTCTCCCGCTCACCTGAAACTGTAAAGATGTTCTCTCACAGCATTAGGTTTTGTAAGGTAGCGTAGCAGAGTGTAGAAGGGTTGAAAGAGTTGAGAGAGAAGTCTGCCATTTTTTTCTCCTCTTCTGTCCCTTTTCTTTCCTCTCTTATCTCACATATTCTAATTACTAACTCTATCTTCTTTTCCTCTTTTGTCCCTCTTCTTTCCTCTCTCTCTCACATACTCTAATAACTAACTCTATCTTCTCTCCCTCTTCCCTTCCTCTTCTTTCCTCTTTCATCATACATATTCTAATGACTATCTTCTTTTCCTCTTCTCTTCCTCCTCTTTCCTCTCTCATCTCATATATTCTAATTACTAACAATTTTATTTTCCTCTTCTCTTCCTCCTCTTTCCTCTCTCATCTCACATATTCTAATAACCAACTTTATCTTCTTTCCCTTTTCCCTTCCTCCTCTTTCCTCTTTCATTTCTCATATTCTAATAACTCTATCCTCAACAAAAACAAGATTATTAGTTGAATTTTAAATAAGAAGGCTTAGGGATGAAGAACTCCTTTATATCCCAAAAGTTCATCACCCAAAAACTTTATTAACAAACATTTCTTCATAACAACAACAGCAGCCAGCCTCTTGACGATAACACAATCTTAATAATAACTTCAAATCCAATGTCCTCACAAAAAAAAAAAAACTGGTAACTTAGCTGTTCATAACAACGTGAATCAACAACAACAACAACAAAAAAAACATCATTACCACAACCACAGCAACCAAGTTCAGTGTTTCCATCTCCTCAAACTCACTCAATTCAAAACAACAACATCAACAAATCACAAAACAAACATCCTTCAAGAACAAAACATGCACATAAACAAACAAACAACAAACTCAACTTCATTAACCTTCTTCAGTATACCACCACAAACACCATCACCACCACCACCAACAACAACATCAAAACACCACCACTACCACCATCTCCACCATCCACTGACAACCATTCCGTAACCCTTTACTACACATCACCACCACCACCACCACCACCACCACTTAAAACCATTACATACCCCTTTTACTTCACACTACCACCACCACCATCACCACCACCACAAACAACAGTCAGACACATCTTCCCTCTCCTAACAAAGTCCCCAAGTCCCCTCGCCGCTCTGCATCGACTCCTCGCGCCAGTAGCAAGCGAGTGGCCTAAACAGAGGGTATCGTGCGTTGCCATAATGCGTGGCCACTCCAGCCAGCGACACAGAGAGGACAGTGGCTGAGATGGGGGAGGAGGGAGGTGATTTGCATGTAAAGTGTGTGTATCGACGGAGAAGAGGAGCACTAGGAGGAGGAGGAGGAGGGTGGGTGTCCTGTGTGTGTGTACTGGCGGAAGAACAGAAGATGAGGAAGAGGAAGAAGGGAAGGAGGAAGATGTGTATATCAAAGGAACATTCGAGGAAGAGGAGGAGGAAGAAAAGGAAGAAGAGGAGGAGAGGGAGAGGGTTACAAGGGTACCAGAGAGGAAAAAGGCGTTAGGCAAGATAAAGAAAAGGAGGAAGAAGAGGAAGGAGACATGAGAAGGAAATCAGAAAGGAGAGGAAAATAATGGAAGAGGAAATAGAGAATAAGAGAGCAGAGATAAAACAGAGGAAAGAGGTGGGCGAAGGAAGGAAGGAAGGAAATAAGGAAGGAAGAATGAAGAGCAGAAAGGAGGAAGAGGAGAAACACGAACAGATGACATTAAATAGAAGCAAGCAGGAAGATATAGTGCAATAAAGAGAGGAGAGGAGAGGAGAGGAGAGGAAAAGAAAGAACAGCGACCAGCAGACGAAGGTAGGAACACAGAACAATGGAGCGAAACAAGAGGAGGAGGAGGCAAAAAACTTAATGAGAAACGATAAAAGAAAGTGAGACAAGAGCGAGAGAGAAAGAGGAGGAGGAGGAGGAGGAGGAGGAGGAAAGAGGCGAAGGTATATGATGATAGAGGGAGAAACATGGTGTCAGGCAATGAAGGAAGGCGGAAAGAGAGGCCAAAACAGTGAGTGAAGGTAATTCTGGAGGATAAAGGAGAGAGATGACAGCGTAGAGAAAGCGGAGAAACGAGCCAGGAGGAAAAATAGAAGTGGAAATGGATATACGAGAGCACGAGGGGAAAGATTACAACGCGGGAGGGAAAAATATGGGAAAACACGGCTCGCAATATTACAAATGGTGATGAAAATGGTAGAGTATAATTTACGGCTGAAAGGGAAAAGGAGAATAAACGGCGATAGGCGGAGAAATAAATAGACAGATAGATCAGGATAAGTTAAACAAGGATGGGTTGAGAAAGAAGGAAAGGAAAACCAGAATAGACTGTAAGTAGGGAAAGAAGGAAAGGAAATGTGAGGAAAAGAAAGAACGGTGATAGGCAGAGAGGAATAGACAGATAGAATAGGATAAGTTAAACATGGATACGTTGAGAAAGAAAGAAAGAAAGACAGGAAAACAAGTACAGACAGTAAGTAGGAAGGAAAGAAAGTAAAGGAAATAAATGATAAATAAAAAAGAACCGGAATAGACAGATAGATTAGGATAAGTTAAACAAAAATAAGTAGAGAAAAGGAGAAATGAAGAAGGAAATAAAGAAAGAGAAGGAGACGAGAAGACAATAAGTTGGAAGTAAGGAAAGTAAATATGAATAAGAAACGGAGATAGGTAGATAGGAATAGACAGACAGATTAGAATAACTTAAACAATGATGGGTTGAAAAAAGAAGTGAAGGAAGAAAGAAAGGAATACCAGAACAGACAGTAAATAGAAAGTTAGGAGAGTAAGAGAAAATGAGAAACAAAGAATAAAACATCAGGATAAACGAAGCGAACCATGGAAATAAGAATAAGGGAATAAGGGAATAAGAGAAGAGGAAGGGAAGAATGAAAATGGAAGGAGAAAGGGATTGTTGGAGGTAAAGACTGGAAGTAGAAATGGCGGAAGGAGGGAAGAAAGAGAATAATGAAGAGAGGAAGAATAGAAACGAGGAAGAAATGACGAACGGACGGAAGGAAGGAAGGAAGGAGGGAAGGATTAAGAGATACAAAGAAATATTGAATAAGTTAACGAAGGAAGGAATTAATGAAGAAAACATTAAAAAAGGGGAAGCAACAGAGGAAGGAAGGAAAGAAAAAAAATGCCAAAATGAAGAGAGGAAGAATTTTAGAAAGGAAGAAATGATGAACGGACGGAAGGAAGGAAGGATTAAGGAATACAGAGAAATATTGAATGAGTTAACGAAGGATGGAATTAATGAAGAAAGCAATAAAACAGAGGAAAGGAAACGAAGGAAGGAAAAAGACGCCGAGAATTAAAACAGACGGTAGGAAAGAAGAAATAAGAGATACAAAGAAATAGTGAATATCTTAATGAAGGAAGAAATTAATAAAGCAAACAATAAAACAGAAGAAAGGAGATGAAGGAAATAAAAAAAAATGCCAAGAAGTAAAAGATGGAAGAGAGACGGAAGGAGAGGAGAAAAAAGGGACCGAACAAAAGTAAAAAAAAAAAAAGAATGTTAGACGGAAGGAAATGGCGAAGAAAAGGCGGGATAAAAGGCGCCAACGAAGGAGAAGAGTAATGAAGGAAGGTGACCAAAGCGAAGGAGGATGAAGGAGAGGCGGAAGCAATATGTGTTACACTCCAATATGTTTCAAATCGTCTTTCGCCTCCCTCACGTTTAATTCCCTTTGTGACCGCTACCTGCGTGTGTGTGTGTGTGTGTGTGTGTGTGTGTGTGTGTGTGTGTGTGTGCGTGTGAGAGAGAGAGAGAGAGAGAGAGAGAGAGAGAGAGAGAGAGAGAGAGAGAGAGAGAGAGAGAGAGAGAGAGACGGATATCCTTTGACAAACACAGTATTAACAAACAAACAAACACCAACTTGAAAGACAATTCCGGGAAACACTAAAAACAGAAAAATAAAACATAAAAAAATAGAGAAAAACAGACCACGGAAGAGAAGAGGAAAACGCAGACAGGCTTAACAGATCAACAGACATAGACACCAAAGAAAAGGAAAACAGACCCAAACAAACAGTCAAAACAGAGAGAGACAAAACAGTACAGACCGCCCCATCGTTTCCTTGGGCGTCCCTTGAGGTTCGTTCGTTGCGCAGCTTATCACAAACATCCACATAAATAGCGAAAATAAGCCTATCCTACTTACCGTCCTCTTGGGAAGTAGATAGGACGAGGAGGGGAAGTAGTAGCAACAGGAGGAGGAGGAGGAGGAGGAGGAAGAAGAGCGGTAGTAGTAGGAGGAGGAAATGGAGAAAGAGAAGGAATAATGTATGAGGAAATAAATTAATCATATGCTACCTCTTGTGACAAAGTGTGTGTGTGTGTGTGTGTGTGTGTGTGTGTGTGTGTGTGTGTGTGTGTGTGTAAACTAATGAAAACGCTCTCGTATTTTGTTTCACGTGTCCCTTTTCAGTATTTCTTAACGTTTATTGTAAATTCACACACACACACACACACACACACACACACACACACACATACACACACACACACACACACACACACACACACACACACACACACACACACAAGAGGATACGTTTTTATTTTTGCTTCGTCCTTTCATCAACAGAGCGGACGAACGGACGGACGGACGGTACCTGGGGCTGCTGCATGGAAGGTGAGTGTTAAAACTTTAATAATGAACGATGCGCGCCCAGAAAAATTGCAGCTCGGGTTTAGATTTCGTATTTCGAGCAATTTGAAGCACGTTACCCGCGTTTGAAATTCCCTCCGCCGCTCCCTGGAAGCGCTTTCTTCAATCCAGCGGGCATATTTCCAATCTCTCTATGGGTATGTGGTTCCTGAGTGAAGAAGCTCGGCTGTGGCTTCAAGATTAACCACGGGGGTGTTATGGAAAATACTTTCACTGTCATTTCCACTCAACTCTACCCAACACACCGCTATTTAAACTTAACCTAACCTAACCTAATGTAACCTGCCCTGTTCAAGAGTGTCAGCCACATACCAGTAGAGAGACAGAAAATACGCGTCCAGCGCCACACCAGCTCACCGCAAGCCATCGAACTAAGAACAGGTATGTGATGTCTCTATCGTCAACAATTGCCCATTTTTTTTTTTACAAGAGGGGAGACAGCTCAAGGCAAAAAAAAAAAAATAAAAAAAAAAAAAAAAAACGCTACTCGCTAAACTTAAAAAAAAGAATCCAAAAGATAGGTCAGTTAGGGGAGAGGTGTTGAGAGGAGGTCTGATTGGTTCCTCAAGAGTTCAATCAAGTCAGGGGCAGGAGAAAGACAGATGAAAGAAGTTCCAAGTTTAGAAGAAAGAGTGAAAATGAGAAGAAAGATTGTATAAGGGTTTTGACAAAGTAGATGAGGTTTGGAAGGGATGATATGGTAGAAAGATGAGTCAGTGGGGGGGAGAGAGGGGGGAGGAGGGTTCAGAAGAGCAGTAGAGCAGTCAGCGTGCAGTCGATATAAAATTGGTGCGCCATCCTTGATATAAAACGCCATAGGTACTTTTATTTTTCACTGAACACACTGCCTCTTGCGCCACCAATGGATCACGCTCTTTTTTTCCTTTTCTTTTTTTTACAGTAAGGGAGGCAGCTCAAGGGCAAAAAAACAAAATCACTACCAAAAAATCCCTCTATGCGCTGCTTCGACAAAAGAATAAAGAACGAGAGGATAGAAGAGAGGTCAGTATCGGGTGACGAGGGGAGGTGTCTTGCTGCTCTCCTCTTGAAAGTGTTGAATCAGAGCAGGTGTTACAGAACGCAATGGAGTTGAGCACGTTGGATATTGCGGCGTATTGTTCCAAGTGTGGCCTGCGTAATACTGCATTGTTGCGAATTTCTACTTCTGAAATGTGTACTTGTGTGAATGTCTACTTGTGTACTTGTGAAATGTCTACTTGTGAAATGTGTATATACGTTTATTTCTTTGTCTGTGCGTGAAACATGTATTTTAATCATTTATTTATTAGCATTGCAATTTGCGTTTTAACTTTATTCATATTCTATTACGTGTTGCATATCTCTCTCCGTTGTTTCCCCTTTAGCTTCGTTCTGATGTAGTTTTGAAGTCTGTGTGTGTGGATCTCTTATTCTGTTTCATTTCGTTGCTCTCTCTCTCTCTCTCTCTCTCTCTCTCTCTCTTCTGTGTAACGCGTAAACTGGACAAAAGCGAAAATATAAACGAGTCGTAACCGAACCATTTGCGTCATATTCTTTGATGTTACGTTTATCACAATATCACATTACGTTTTGAGCAGTATCTCTTCATCTTCCCTGTTTTCGTTTCATTTCAATACGGTCTTAAGTTAATCTCCGGATGGATTTCAATTTCTTTCTCCATTTCTTTCCTTTCTCTCTCTGGACTACTGTGTAATCTAGCAGAGAGGAAGGAGAGAGAATAGCAAGGAAAAGGAGGCGAGGCGAAAGGTCGACTCTGCATACAGACAGAATAGTGCGTATATGAAGATAAAGAAAACGGAGGCATTAAAAAGTAAACGCCAAGGGGGGAAAGAGAGGGACGAGGGCGAGGGGAGGGGAAACTAGTGTAATAAAGGCTTGGTTTATGTGTGGAGCTCCGGGGTTCCTCCTGCACTCACTGAGGGACTTTTGCCGCCCTTTAATGGACTTCAACACTCATCTCCGGTCCACCAGAGGGCAGGAGGGGGCGAAAAGGGCGGACGAGGAGCCGAGGGAATAGGAAAAGGAGGAAGGGAAAGGGAGCACGCAGCCAGAATCCTCTTGTAGACTCGTTTCACCAAGGGCCTCTCAAAACTCCGGGGTATTATGTCCTCTTCCTGCGAGCGAATGAGCCTAACAGAGCCGCTGGAGTAAGATGGAGGGGCAAGGAGGGCCAGAGGGATTGCTATTGACGTATCTCGTTTATAATGTAATGGTAGTGCGACGCTGGCCCATTCTCTGTGTCTGGGACGGCGAAGAAAACGGTGTGGGGAGTGTCGCCGCCTCCCCGCCTGCCGTGAGAGCCTATCAGCCGCCCCCCAGAGATTGATAACAAGAATCTACTTTTATCCATATCCTCCTCCTCCACCCATACTCTCTCTCTCTCTCTCTCATTGTTTTCACTGTTTATTTATAACGAGCGAGAGAGAGAGAGAGAGAGAGAGAGAGAGAGAGAGAGAGAGAGAGAGAGAGAGAGAGAGAGAGAGAGAGAGAATTATTACCCCTCAAGGGATATTCCGAGGAAGTCGGTCTTGTGTACCCCGTTGAGCGCATACACACACACACACACACACACACACACACACACACACCAATGGGAGTAAAATAATGAGCCAGAAAAAAAGCACATACAATAAAATAAAAATGTGTATGGACGATAAACCGGGAATATTATAGAGTCCCTCATTTGAAAAGGATTTAACAATGGGAAAAAAAATAGATGATTGAAATGGATTAGCTTGAAAACTTTTGTAGCAGAGACACGCAAACGAGGCAAAAATGTTGGCAGCATTCAGATATTATACTTAGATTTTTGTTCTTTATTGCATTCATAAGTACAGGGAGATCCTTTTCCTGTACAAAGGTTAAATGTTAAAGACTGGAACGCAAAAGGTGAGACTTGAATGGAACAAAGGAGAATTAAGAGAAAGGAATAAAAGAAAGAAGAGAAAAAAAGAGTTAAGGGTAATGTTTTGTAAATATTGGGAAGATAATGAGACGCAGAGAGAGAGAGAGAGAGAGAGAGAGAGAGAGAGAGAGAGAGAGAGAGAGAGAGAGAGAGAGAGAGAGAGAGAGAGAGAGAGAGAGAGAGAGAGAGAGCGTTTTTGCTGGGAAATGATAAAGTCATGATTAATCTGAGGGAACGAGTCCATATCCATCACTGAGTCGCCCTAATGATTATGTCTTTTAGTCCACCGCCGGCAACAACAACAACAACAACAACAACAACAACAACAACAGCACCATCAGGAACAAACAATAACAAACAACTACAACCACGACCTACTTTTGTTACTACTACTACTACTACTACTACTACTGCTACTACTACTACTACTACTACTCCTGCTACTGCTACTACTGTTACTACTACTACTACTACTACTACTACTCCCTCAACAACCGCGTCACCTCTCTAACAACAACAACAACAACAACAACAACAACAACAACTAGAGCAATTATTCCCGCAACAGAAAAAAAAGCAAACAGTTACATGGGATTTTACACGTTGACCAAAAAACAAAGCAAAAAAAAAAAAAAAAAAGACCCCAGCCCCCAAAATAGGTCACTCAGTTCCTTTTAACAGCGGGGTAACCACAAAGCCGAACCGAATAAATCACACAAACTGGTGATTCGCGGAAAGGATACACTTGTTATTCTAGTTTTTATTTTATTTTTTGTCCATCGTTTTTTTTCTTTTTCTTTTTTACCCTCTAGTTTTTCATGTCCCGTAATTGGGTTTTCAGTAACGAGGAAAATGCAGAATTGAAAACTGATTTGACCGTGTCCATAAAATTGATCTTAACATTTTTTTTCTATTCTTCAGTGAGTGTGTAGTTTCTCCTTTCCCTTTTTTTTAGTATCGCATCCTTTTTTTTTAACCTTTTGTGATATGTGGAATTGACGTGTGTGTGTGTGTGTGTGTGTGTGTGTGTGTGTGTGTGTGTGTGTGTGTGTGTGTGTGTGTGTGTGTTTTGTCCTTTGAATCCTTTTTGTAGGCACTCAACATCGTACTGTTTCACTCTCTCTTTTGTTTTTAGCTTATTCAGTCTCTTCATATCCAAACTAAACAACGCAGTACCTTTGTTTAACTTCCACTTGTGTATTATGTTCCAGTGTTAGTCTCGGGTTCTGTGTCATGTCCTCTCTGGCTTCATGTGTCTGCTGGTGGCGATATTAGCGGTGTGAGTTCGCTTGTTAGCTTATCGAGTCTCTTCAACGCACCGCCCTTGTTCAACTCACCACTAGTGTATTATGGCGCAGTTTTAGTCCCGGGTTATGCGTCATGTTCTCCCTCTGGCCTCATGCGTCTTCTGCTGGTGATATTAGCGCGGTGTCGGTTGCTGTGTCATACTGTGGTGGTGTTGGTGTTAGTGTTGGTGGTGTGGTTGGTGGATTTTTTTGTGCGTGTGTTTCAGGCCTGTGTTCCGGTGTTGCCATGCATGCTCGCTCATCACACGGCTGCTTCCATTGCGCGCAGCAGCCAGCGGGGGTTCCAATTTATAGGCAATAACAGTGTATTCTCTATCATTGCCTTTTGTGAATCCCCCGATGTTCAGTCATACCAATTCTCACTCTCACTCTCTCTCTCTCTCTCTCTTGCTTTGGTTCGCTCGCTCTCTATATTCTTTTTTTACGCCCTCTCTCTCTCTCTACTCGTTTTAGTCAATCTCTTTCTGTCATTGTTTTTTCCCCATTGATTCGTTTAAGTGTTGGTATACGACTTTCAGTGTTCCATTCAGAGTAAAATGTTTCATCTGTTTCTATCTATATACGTTTATTTTTTAGTGTTTTGTCAGATTTTGTTTTTTTATTGAATTTTCCTTCCCCTCTCTTCTATACGCCTACTCACTAAGGTTTTTTTATATATATATTTTTTCTGTTTTATTCTTTTGCTTTCAGGCTTATCGTTTTGCCTTGGGAGGTTTGATGTCATTCATCGTGCTCCGAGGCTGAATATACCCTCTTTTATTTATTTATTTATTTTTAGTATTCTGCCGGGGACGCTTGTCATAAGGGGTGCAAGATCAACATTACAAGAGAGAGTTGGAGTAGAGATAGATTGATAAATTGTTATAGATTGATAAATACACACGACAGCTCCCCAGTCACACTCAGTCAGTCGTCTCCTCTCCCCCTCTCCTTACCTATAAACACACCTTCTCCTTCACCTCTCCTTCCGACACACTTTATTTCCCCTCCATCCCCCTCCCTTTCCTTACATGCCTCCCCTTTCCTTCCACCTTCACTTCCGACACACGCTCTCCCCCTCACCTCCCCAACCCACACACACTCTCCCTTCCATCCCCTCCCCTCACACATCCCTCCGACCCCCCTCCCTCCCTCACACACACACTTACAGACTGGTCACTTCATCTCAGGTAGTGGAAGATAAGAGAGCTCTCCTTCACTACCCGGGACAGAAAGATTAGAGAAAAAGTCAACGAGTCTCACTTTTCCGGCTGGCTTTTCTGCGCCTTATTTCTTAGTCGCATAAGGTTAATTGGCAATCAGGTGTGACGTAGAGGCCGTGAGTGCCACAGGATATGGAACTAGAGCCAATCACGGGAGAGACAGGTATACAGCTAGAGTGAGTGAGAGAGAGAGTTAGGGAGAGGGAGTGAGAGAGAGTAAGGGAGAGAGAGAGAGAGAGAGAGAGAGAGAGAGAGAGAGAGAGAGAGAGAGAGAGAGAGAGGAAAATAAAGTATATGTCTTTTTTTTTTACTTGAAGACGGAATCAGTTAAACACTTATCTTGATCTTGTCTTTTTGTCTCGTGTTTTTCAATGTTTTTTTTTATTTTTTATATAGTTTTCGTTTTTATTTCTCATTTTTGTATTTTTTATTTAGGTCTTGTAGTCTTTTCTTCTGAATTTGCAGCCTTGTCTTTTTTTCTTATTTTTTTATGTAGTCTTTTTTTCATTCATCATTTTTATTTATTTATTTAGGTCTTGGAGTTTGTTTTCTGATTTTGCAGACTTTATTATTTCTTTTTCTTTTATTTCTTCTTTCTATTTCTCTCCTTTCGTGTTTTGAGTGAGCTTGGCGTTTTTTTTATGTTTTCTTTTCGTGTTGGATGTTAAGAAAAGAAAGAAGGAAGAGTAACAAAAAAGGTTTCCTCATTTAAAAGAAAGAGTAAAAGCCATGTATCGTTCACTCCTGTCTTACTCTAAATAGCCAGCTCGTAATTTTAACCTCAAAAGAAAGAAAGAAAAAACATCTCACGAAAAACTGGATAATGAGAGAAGACAAATAACGATGAGGGGAGAAACAGCGATCATTTAACCGTTCTTACGAGCGTCAAAATGAGAAATTATCTTTCCGGCAGAAGACTCAAAAGGGGAAAGAAAAAAATAGAGTAATCCTTCCCTTTCCATTCTCCATTTTTTCCTCACTTTACGACAGAGGGAAAAACTGGGGTAAAAAATAGGTGATATACTCCCGCCAAATTGCAAACCCAACACAGATGAGATTCTAATGAGGTTTAAATGTAATTACGAAGGAAACGCCTCGCCCTATTGTCGGGGAGGAACCTGATTAATGTCCCGAACGACTTGTGAAAGAACGGGAAGAAAAGAAACGTCGGGAGAAAAGAAAAAGCCGAAGTAGAATGATTAAAGAAGGTAGCGAGAACGAGAGCGGAATTACAGAAAAGGATGGAAGGAACGGCTCGCGAGAGGTGAAAGAAAAGTAACCTGATTAAGATCTCAAATGACGCGCAAAAGAAAGAACAAAAGAAAAGTAGGAAACAAAGGAAGGAAAGAAAGTAGAATTAAATAAGTATGGGGGAAGAGCAACTGAATAAAGGAAAATTAGGTTGAATAAAGAAAGGATCGTGATTAATGTCCTCTGCTCCTCTGAAAAGAAAGAGAAGAAAGAAAAGAAAGAATGAAATGAAGAAAAGAATAATAAATGATGAAATAAGAATGGTGGCAAAAGTTTAGTATATAGAAGAAGGTGTTGAAATATGGATAATTTTTGTGCAAGTGCAAGAATACTGATTAATGTCTCCCACGACTTGCAAAATATTAAATAGGAAAATCTGAAAGAGAGACAGGGAGTGGAAAAAATAAAAAGAAGAATGCAAGAATAATAAAGCAATTGATATATGAATAACTGATTTATAAATATTTGAAAAGAAAAAAAAGTAACGGAAGGTGAGAAGTGGAAATTAAGAGAATAAAAGATGTAGACCGACAGATAGATAGATAGATAGAAAGAAATAGATAGAAAGATAAAGATATTGAGAGAGAGAAAATACATAAAGAAATGATGTTGTAAAAGAAGACAAAAGGAATAGGAAAGAAGAAAAAAAAGAGTTGAATAGTTGAATAATGAAAGTCGAAGCGCGAGAGAAAGGAAAACTTGCACTGAAACGAAGTAAATAAGAAATAAGAAAAAGAAAAGTCCAAGAAGGGAGAATGGGAATAACTGACAGCACGTTACGTATACTATTTCATTTTCAGTATTTTCAATCGAGACCAAAAACAGACAAGAAAACCCAGAGGCCATTTTCATCTACTCGAGGGACGAAAAGAGAGAAAAAGAGGAGAAGAAAAACGATACAGCGAAAAAGGGGAACAGTTTGATTCCTTTCTCCTCCCGTAAGTGACAGCGATAGACAGGGCCTGAGAGGGGCGAATAGACAGCTGATAGACGCTCGGCAAATTCTCAAATGGACGCCTCGAGAGAGAAGATTAGAGGGAAAGCTTAAGGGAAAAAGGAAAACCGGTTATTTTTGGGGATTTGTGAGAGTGAAATAAAGAAAAGATGTGATTTTTTTATAGTGCTTATAGTGTTTTTGTTGATGGTGTTTATAGTGAGTCTGCGAGGAAAACATTGATGATACTAATATGTGACGTAAGAAATAGAATAAAGAAAATCAAAATAAATTGCTTGATATTTTTTGGAGTTTTGTGAGTAAGATAAAGAAGAAAAGAAAGAGGTTTATTTATAGTGAGGAAGAAACGTTAGCGTAGAGAATAATAACCGTGATAAATAAGTGTTGTAAGAACTAAGATGCAGAAAATCAGAATACGTATCAAAGAAAATGTAAAATAAGTGAAAAGTAAATGTAGATAGGTAGACAGAGATAGAGAAAGAGAAGCTAAATTCCCCCCAAAATCAGTATACAAAAAATCAGCAGAAAAGAGAGAAAAAAATATACAAAACTTTAGAATAAATAAACAAGAAAACAAACACACAAACAAACAACGGGGCAAGGGAGAAAGTGAGACTCCACCCCAAAAAATAAGTCTGAAAATAAAATGCAGAAATAACCATCCAGAAAAAGAAATGTGAGAGAGAGAGAGAGAGAGAGAGAGAGAGAGAGAGAGAGAGAGAGAGAGAGAGAGAGAGAAGTGAAAAAAAATGAAAGGTTAAACTCGACAGCCACACACACACACACACACACACACACACACACACACACACACACACACACACACACACACACACACACACACTCACACACACGGAAAATGACACAGACACGAGAGTAAAAAAGAAAACAAAAAAAATCATACCTGAAAAAAACCCGGAAAAAAGGGAGAAAAAAAAACATGAAAAAAACACGCAAAAAAAACACGGTCCCTCGCAGCCTTCCCCAAGTTTCCAGAGAGTGTTTTTAAAGAGGCAGTTTTCATAATGGGTCCAAGAAGAAGGATTAGGTCGAGGACAACCTTGAGACTGAAGTTCGAGGTTATGCGAGTTGAAAAGTCGAGTGTCACCATTAAGTTTTAGGTTATGGAGGTGGTGGTGGTGAGGTTGGTGGTGGTGATGGTGGTGATGGTGATGTAGGGAGTGGTTATGGTGTTGGCGGCGATGGTGGTGGTGGTGGTGGTGATTTTGATGGTGGTGTTATGTTGAAGTGAAGGTGTTAATAGTGAATTTCGTTTGTGTTTAGTAATGGAATGTCTGTTTGTTAGTTAATTATAAAAAAAGGTTGAGAGGTTAGAGAGAGAGAGAACACACACACACACACACACACACACACACACACACACACACACACACACACACACACACACACACACACTAAGCTCCAGCGGCCTGGGGATCACCTAAGTCAAGACTCCAAATCTCCTTCGCACGACTCACACCTGACTTAAAAAATAAAATAGGAAAAGAAAGAAAAGGAAAAGGAAAATTGGACTTGCTTTTTTCTTTCGCTCTCTCTCAGTCCATAGAGGCGTCCATTAAAATTCTCTAATGACTCGCCTTTGAAAAATTATCACGCACTCATGAATCATTAATATAACACATAATACAAATACAAAGAATGAATAGGTAAATTAATAAAGTACTCACACTCACTCACCCCATACAATGAATTCACATTCTCTCGTGACTCACCTTTAAAGAATAATTTTATTTTTTTTCTCCCAAAGGTGGCAGCTCAAGGGCAAAAAAATAACGCAGCAAAAACATTAATGACTAACAGATCTTTTTTGCGTCGTTGCATAAAAAGCTAACATTTTTATTCCATTCTTTTCTCTGGGACAAAGACGGTTCTTAGAAATATTGCAGATCATATTGTTATGTGGAAGAAAAAAAGACTAGACATTGAACACCTCACTATTGACACACACAATGAAAATATCACAATTCAAACTATCTTTGCTTTTAACTTCATAACGGAGCTGCATATCACATAGATAAATAACGATAATCATGACCACTTATATATTGCCTTCTCACGGGTAGCATGAACTGGACAGAAGGATTTGTATAACAGAGAGACCAGTTAAAAAATAGTGTTCTTATAGAAGGTTGGTGTAGAATTTGTGTTCATTATTCTCGGTCCTCTTTAAACTTTGAGGGTGACTGAGGGATATATAAGAAAAAAAGTTTGCTTACAATTCGAGTTTGTTATTGTTCATATTTTATTGATCTGGGACTTAAATAAAAGGCAAAAAATTGGCAAAAAGGTTACGTTTGAAATACATTACAGTCATGGGTAACTATGTGAACAGCAAAATCAAGACACACCTAAGCATACCAGTATTCCACCTGTATTCCCTTAGTCTTGAAAAAGAGGCAAAAAATTAGATTAAAAGGTTAGGTTCATAATGCTAAAAAATCTCAGGTAACTATAGGAACCACAAGAGTATGGGGGACACCTACGCACACCTCTATTCCACCTGTATTCCTTTGGTCTTGAAAAAAAGCTAAAAAATGGCACAAAGCTCAGATTAGGAATACTTTAAAATCTCAGGTAACTAAAGGAACAACAAGAGTAAAAGATGTACCTACTCACACCTTTATCCCACCTGTATTCCTTTAGTCATGAGAAAAAAAAGCTAAGAGAAGGGTAAAAAGGTTAGGATAAAAATGCTTTGGATGATTAGAATATCGGGTAACTAAAGGAACAACAAGAACAAGACACAGATAAACACACCTGCATTTATTTAGTCTTGGAAAAAAAAGGAAATGTTTGGTAGAAAGCTTAGACTAGGAATGCCTTAGAATCCCAGGTGACTAAAGGAACAACAAGAACATAGGACACACACACACACACACACACACACACACACACACACACACACACACACACACACACACACCTGCGCCCACCTGTACTCCTTTATTCGCGCGTAGGAAACAAGGTTGAGAGCAGGGGAAATCTCGGTGACTTAAGGCTCAGGCGCTTAAGGTCTTCTCTGTTCCTTTCTCCTTCGCCGCTCCCCTCTCGCCCCTTTCTTAAGAGCGCGCCGAGGGGAGGCAGGTCGGCTGGCTTGCTAATGAGGGTAATTAGTGTCCGGGGAGCGCGAACAGGGTGTCTAAGGAGGACCTGAATACCGTGGACTATAAATTCGATCCTTATAAATGAGAGAGAGAGAGAGAGAGAGAGAGAGAGAGAGAGAGAGAGAGAGAGAGAGAGAGAGAGAGAGAGAGAGAGAGAATTATGTTGCCCTCTTCCTATAATTCTGTTCCTTTCTTCATAGATTATGGCATATCGCTTTTACATGGAAAGATAAAAAAAAGAACTATCATGAAAACGCTAAATTTCAAAGGCATTTTTAACCTAAGAAACTTTTTAACACATTTTCTTAACCTTTTTTTTTAAGCCTCAAACCCTTAGACTACGAACAGTAACTAATTCACTACTTCTTTGACATATTCTTCCCTCAAACTCAAAAACTTAAGGAAACCGACAACAAGCTCAAATTCTATACCACCAACTATCTATTCTAACACCTATACTTATGTGGACTCTTAAATACGAACAATAGCAATCTCAAATCGTAAACAAACTCATTTTTCAACATATTCTTCACACGTATCAGTACACCTCTCCTCCCAAAATTGACCCCTCTTTCGGCCACCTCTTAGGATTTTTTTTCGGAGCAGCGAATAGCGGGCTTTTTTTTTAATTATTGTTTCCTTTTTATTGTGCCCTTGAGCTGTCTCCTTTGTTGTAAAAAAAAAACTCAAAATTTTACAAAACAGACAATAACAAACTCAAATTCTAAACCAACCTTCTTTTCACACTAATTTTGACCTCTCTTGACGCTTTTTATCTCCCTTTTGCCATTGACCAACCCCTTCCAACTCCCTTCCTCCTCTACCCCTCCCTCTCCCCTCCCCCCCTCTGGCGTGGTATGTATAGTTTAATTAGATTGTACCTGTGTGTATTAGGGCATTAAGATCACCTTTATCTACACCCGTCTGCCCGGTGACCCTAATTATTTATGCAAAGAATTCAGGTCATGATTACTTTCACTTAAATCACAAATTGACTTCATAATAACCCATTTAATTTAACGACGTGGCTTAATTACTTATGTGCGTTTTTTTTATACTTTTTATGATGTCTTTTATCTCGCGTTCATTTGTTTTAGAGAGGGAAATATATGTGTTGAAGAAAGATAGATAAGTAGATATAGGGAAAGATGGACATTGGGGGATAGGTAGATAGATAGATTGAGAAATGGATAGATATGTAGGTAGATAGAAAGAGAAAATAGGGGAGAGTAATGTCAACTATCCACGTATAAAAAAAAAGTAGTTGCCGTTGAAACAAGTTGAAAGTTGAAGTTGAACGAATATGGATTTATTGAGAAAAGGGAGATTGATGTCACATTTCCACGAATTCTTTACAGGAGCAACAAGTAACATTTTTTATTATTGTTTCCTTTTTTTGTTCCCTTGTGCTGTCTCCTTTGCTGTAAAAAAAAATGCAGTTGAAAGAAGTTGAAAGTTGAAGTTAAATGAACATGGATTTATAGGGAAAAGAATTAGGAAAGAAGAAAGACAGTTAGGGAGATGGAAGGGAGAATAGGAGGAGGAGTGATTAGAGGAGAAAAAAAGAGGGATGAGATAATAGAAAGAGGAAGAGGAATAAATGTAAGAAAAAAGAAAGAAAATGTTCATCTCGCTCCCTCCCTCTCTCCTCTCCTTTTCCTCTCTTGTCTTCTCTTCCTCTTTCCTCCAATATTTCTTCCTCTTGCTGTGTCATTATCTCCATTCTTCTGTGTTCTTCTTTATTAATATCTATCCCTTTCCTCCTTGTCTCTATTTCCTTCTTTTATCTCCCTTTTCTCCTGCTTCTCTTTTATTTCTTCATTCTGTGCATCATCCCTTCCTCCTTTCTCCTTCTTTGTTCCCTCCTGTTGTTTATTCCCTCCTTTCCATTCATCTCTCTTTCTCATCTCCTTTTCCTCCTTTGTCCTCCTTCGTTTTTCTTTGTCGCTGTCTCCTTTTATTCCATCTTATTTCACCCCTCTTTGTTACCTCTTGATGTGTGTGTATTCTCTTTTGTTCATCCGTCTCCTTGTCCTCCTTGTCCTCCACGTTGTCCTCCTAGAATCTTTTCCTCCTCCAATTTTTTTCTTCCTCCTCTGCCTCACTTTATCTCACCTTATTTCTTCTCTCTTTGTTGCAGCAGCGGGGCCTCCTCCTCCTCCTCCTCCTCTTCCTCCTCTTGCACCTTCCTCTTCTCCTTCTCACTTTCGCCTCACGCTGACTGATGCATGTTCCTCATTTTCCTCCGCATCGTATATTTTCCTCCCCCCTCGTTGCCTCCCGACGTGATGTTATTGTGCGTAGTCATGGGAAGGTAAATATGTCACGGAGGCGCTGGGGTCAAGAAGCATATTTTTATGTAAATTGGAAAATAAATCACAGCCTTGGAATTACAGCTGTGGAGTGTGCGTGTTGCCGCCTCTGAGGACAAGGGTGAGGATGAGGAAGAGGAGAGAGAGGAGGAAGAGGATGACGAGAAGGAGGTGAAGGAGGAGGAGGAGGAGGAGGAGGTATGGAAGAAGATATCAGTTGGAATGGGATTGTAATGGATTGCCAAACGTGGATAACATGAAAAGGGAGATGAAGAGGAAGAGGAGGGCCGCGAGGAGGGTAAGAAGAATAAAGAGGAGGAGGAGGAGGAGGAGGAGGAGGAGGATGTACAAATATCATCAGTTGGAATGGGCTTGTAATGAAAAGCGAAACGTGAAAGAGAACAAGAAAAGGAAGAAAATGGAATGGAAGAAAAGCAAGAAAGGACAAGAATAAGGACAAAAAAGAAAAGAAGGACGCGGGGATGAAAAATAAAGAAAGAGCATGAAAAGAAAGAGGAAGACGAAGAAAGAAAACACGGGTAAGGACAAGAAAGAAGAGGAAGAGGCAAATCACCAAAACAAGGATGATTAGAAGGGCAAGAATAGCGAAGACAAAGAAGAGGAAGTGGAAACGGAGGAGGAGGGAGAGGAGGATACAGACATGAATAAGGAAGAGGAGGAGGGAGAGGAGGAGGATAAGGAGGTGCAGAGGAAGATTATCAGTTGCAGATGTTTCTTAATGAACGCACTTGAGTGACGAACCATTGAAGAGCATTGATGACCACTTCACAAACTGCTCCGCATCCTCCATCGGCCTTCGACTGTCCTTCAGCGGCGCCCAGAAGCCTTGAGACACCCTTCCAGACTCCCATTGGCTCTCCCCTTGACCTCCTCGGGGTTCACGCAACACACGCAACTCTCGCAACACCACCCAAGAGGAATTCAACACATGATTTTGCCTCTCGCTCTTCTCTTCCTTTTCCTGCTCATTTCTCAGCTTTCCCCAGACACTCCTCAACTTCCTTTTCTTTATTCCCTTCTATCTTCTTTTCCTCTTCTTCCTCCTTTCACTGTCCCCAGTTGAAGCTCCTCCTCAACACTCCCCAAGAAGAATCCAACACCCTTTTACCAGTTCTCAAAAGCATGAATCCTTCTCCCGGAACCTATGAATGGAGTGTTTTTGGCACCTCGGTCACTTGTTGGATTTGGTCACTTTCCTTTCAATTACTCGGATTTCTCGTCCTCTTCCTCTTCCTCTTCCTCTGTCCTCATCCATTTATTCACCCATCGATCACACCCTTTTCAGAAACCTATAAATATCACCTTTTTGAGCTATCTGATTCATTTTCCATTCAACTAATGCCTCTTTTTTATTTTTATTTTCCAGCTTCCTCATTTCTCTTTCCTTCTTTCTTTCCTCGCTCCATTCTGTCCCTCTTCTTCCCCTCCTTTCCTCGCCTTTACCATTCACCCTTCAACTTCCCCTTCATTGCAGCCATTTTTCTTTGTTTTTTTTCCTCTCCTTCTATCTTCCCTTACCATATCTAACCTCTCCCTTTTCCCCTGGTTTCCCTTACTCCTTCCCCACCTTTCCCAATATTCCCCTTTTCTATTAATGTGTTCTTCCTCTCCCCATGCCTCGTCCCACAGCTTCCCCCAGTCACCCAGCTGCCTCCCCCTTTAAATGCTACCTTTTTTTCCATTTCCCTCTTCCCCTCCCCATTATCAGGTCTCACTGGTTCCTTTACACCCCCCTTCATTCCCCTGCTTCCTCCTCCCCCAGTTTCCCCCAGCCTCCCCCGCACACCCATCCATCTCAGGGCCACTGGGCATCACACCCTCGTTTCACACTACGTCAATTTCCATTTTCTTTCAGCCGTCCGGACCGATTTTTCCTCTATTCATCCGGTCGACGTCTCCTCTTCTCCCCCCACGTATAGCTCGCGGATCTTGTTTCCTTCTCCTCTTCCTCCTCCTTCTCTTTCTTTTCCCTCCTTTCAGACCTTCTTTCCCTCGTCGTCCTCGTCTTCCTCATACCTTCTCTTCCTCCTCCTCTTATTCCTTCTCGTCCTCCTCCTCTTCCTTCTCCTCTTCCTCTCAGATCTTCTCTTCCTCCTCTGGCTCTCTTTGTCCCCTTCCTATCTCCGGAAATGCATGCTGATTCTCCAATATTCACTTTATGTTCATATTTTGTTTTGTCCCGACGTTGGTTTCTTGTCCTCTTGTGTGTGTGTGTGTGGGGTGGGGGGGAGGGGACGGCTCTGTGTGTGTGTGTGTGTGTGTGTGTGTGTGTGTGTGTGTGTGTGTGTTTTGTACATTCACGCTGCACTGGGTCGCTTTGGACGTGGCCGGCGCGATGGATGTTTACAAAGCGACGCGTGTGATTAGGAACGCTGCCAAATTGCTTTATAAAATGAGTAAATACGAAGAGAAAAAGAAATACGTCGAGGCAAGAATGTAGCTTTTCCTTTTTTTTTTTTTCTGTGTGTGCTTGTGTGTGTAAACTGTGTGTCCTGCTGAGGGGGAGAGAGAGAGAGAGAGAGAGAGAGAGAGAGAGAGAAACCTACCTACCTACCTACCTACCTACCTACCTACATACATATATACATACATACATACATACATACATACATACATACATACATACAAACATATTTACACATTTATTTACTTACTTATTTAATGACTTACTTACTTACTTACCTACTTACCTACCTTCCTTACCTTCTACTTTTCTTTATTTTTTTTTTAGCTTATTCCTTTGCTTCATTTCCATATTTTATCTTTTTTATATTTCTTCTCATGCTATATATTTTTTGGTAAGAGGTTCCTAGCGCGGCAACTCCTTCCCCGCCCATATATACAAGGTGTTGGAAACCTTATACGGGGAATTTAGGAGTATTCAGTGTCTCATTCGTCTTGTGTTAAAACGGCGGTGGTGTTGTGTGTGTGTGTGTGTGTGTGTGTGTGTGTGTGTGTGTGTGTGTGTGTGTGTGTGTGTGTGTGTGTGTGATTTGGCTGTTTTCATGCCTTTTATTTCCTTTATTCTGCTTGGTGTTTTTTTTTTTTGTCCATTTTGTGTTTGTGTAAGTACCTGTTTGGCTGTCTTTCTACCTGTCTGTCTGTTTGTACAGCTCTCTGTGTCTGCTTTATGGGTGTCTATCTGTTTATCTGTCTGTCTGTCTATCTGTTTGTTTGTCTACTTTACTGTACGGCTGCCTGACCTCTTTATCCGTCTGTCTGTGTGTGTCTGGTTACCTCTTTGTATGGGTGTAACTATCTGTGTGTATGTGTGTATTTCTCTCTCTCTCTCTCTCTCTCTCTCTCTCTCTCTCTCTCTCTCTCTCTCTCTCTCTCTCTCTCTCTCTCTCTCTCTCTCTCTCGCGTGAAATAAATCTGGGAAGGACTCGGCTAGGGAGCGGTTAAGCCGGGAAGACGAATGGCACGCGTAATTATTCCTTAAATCGCGTGTGTGTGTGTGTGTGTGTGTGTGTGTGTGTGTGTGTGTGTGTGTGTGTATGTCATTGTCTCATTAGGGCAGTCTTCTTTGTTTTCTTTCCCCATTTTCCATCTCTCTCTCTCTCTCTCTCTCTCTCTCTCTCTCTCTCTCTCTCCTTCCTCTGTCTTTTAATTCCCTCTAATCCATCTTCCTTCTCCTTCATCGATGCATTTTTCCCTCTCTCTCTCTCTCTCTCTCTCTTTCCTCTCTTGTTATTCCATCTTTTGTTATCATTTTTCTCAACTTATTTTTTTAACACTCCCTTTCTTACGCACATTCATTATCGTACTCTCTCTATTTACTCACTTTTTTTCATCCTTATCTCCTTCTTTGTCTGTAAATCTGTCTGTTTGTCCGTCTGTCTCACACCCTCTCTCACTCTCTTACTCATTCTCACCTTTTATCCTCCTCATTTACCCTTCTCCTCACTTCACCTGTCCTCACCTTTCCTCACCTAATACCTACACGTCTTACCTGCCCTTCCCTACGCTTAAGTGGGCGTCACCTGTACTCAGATTCCCACGCAAACAACGCCCATTGGAGCTGCTTGGTGGAGTGCCTTCGTAGGTTCTCGTAATATTGGTGTTTATCTCCCTCCTACCCTTGCCCTATGACCCACCCACTCCTCCTGTTTATCTAGCCGAAGAGGAGACGCCCTTCAAGTTCTTTCAGGGGGAGGAGGAAGGGATGAAAGAGGAGAAGGAGAGGTGGAGGAGTGATGGACGTAAAGAGTAAGGGAGGGCAAAGGTGAGGAGGGAATTTAAGTGCGGGTCACCTGTCTGCTTATTAAGGTAGGATTAAAAGGTGGGCGTTGTTTTACCTGTGTTGAAGGTGATGGTGGTGGTGGTGGTGAGGGTGATGGAGAGGGTGGTGGGAAGGGTGAATGCTTGGGTGAAGGAGGACTTACTGGTTGTAGGAGTGGTTTTAGTGGTTGTGTTATGTATGAGAAATGGTGATGATATAAATAGTGGTGATGAAGGTGGTGATGGTGATGGAGAGGTTGGGTGAGGGAAGAGTTAGTGGTTGAGGTGTTGGTGGTGGTGCTTGGTGTGAGAAATGGTGATGATACAAGAGGTGGTGATGATGGTGATATGGAAATGGTGGTGATGGTGAATGCTTGGGTGAAGGCGGAGTAACTAGCGATGGTGTTGGTGGTACAGTTTGGTGTGGGAAATAGTGCAGATGCAATTGATGATGGTGAAGGTGATGGTGATGTAGATAGTGGTGATGGTGAATGTATATAGGAAAAAGAAGGCAATGTTTGTGGTATTGCTTTGGTGTGGAAAATGAAGATAGTGAAGGTGATTGGGGATTCGAACTTGTACATACGAAAGATAGTGACGATATTGGTGTTACTACTAATGGCAATAATGATGATGATGGTGAAAGCGATAATGAAAACGAGTAAAAATAGTTGAGAAATAATAAAAGATAATGACTACGATACTGGTGGTAGAACTGAATGATGATGAGATGATAGTGATAGATAATAGTGAAGGTGATAATAAAACAAATAAACGTTGTAGTAGTTAAGTTAAATAATAAAAGATAGCAGAGACGATATTGGCCGCGGCAGCATTGGCGTTAAATCTCTTTGTGTGTTATTTGGAATGGAAATGATGGTGGTGGTGGTGGTGGTGGTGGTGGCTGTGGTGGTGGTGGTGGATGTATTACATGTGTCGGTTGCTTTTATGCGGAAAGGAAACGAAGGACGATCAATCGCATTCCACGAAACACAACAAATTCAGTCTTTGTGAAATAAACGTGTGTGGGAGGGGGGAAGTGTGTGTGTGTGTGTGTGTGTGTGTGTGTGTGTGTGTGTGTGTGTGTGTGTGTGTGTGTGTGTCCTTCCCAACCTCAACACTCCCACGGTGACGTTCTCTTATCTATCTAAGGCATCTGTGTATTCCCGAGCGAGGAGGAGGAGGAGGAGGAGGAGAAGGAGGAGGATGAGGAGGAGAAGGAGGAAGACGAGGGGGCGGAGCTGTTGTGGTGAAGGAGAAGGAAGAAGATGAGTAGGAGGAGGAGGAGGAGGAGGAGGAGGAGGAGGAGGAGGAGGAGGAGGAGGAGGAGGAGGAGGAGGAGTTATTGCATCCTCGTCCCCAGCTAATGTATACAAAGTGCTCCTACGAGAATCTTTGTTTTGTAGATTATAAAGACGAGGAAATAGGCTTTTTGAGGAGTGCCGTTCATCTTAAATTTAGTGTTTGTTCTCTCTCTCTCTCTCTCTCTCTCTCTCTCTCTCTCTCTCTCTCTCTCTCTCTCTCTCTCTCTCTCTCTCTCTCTCTCTCTCTCTCTCTCTCTCTCTCTCGCAATATATAACTCTCACCGTGACGCAAAATCATACTTTAAATTCACGCACTTTACCACACAATTCCTCACACCCCTTTTCCTTCCATCCCTCCCTCCATCCCTCCTTTCCTCCCTTTCCTTCCTTCATCCATCCTGCCTTCCTTCCTTCCTTCCTTCCATTCCCTCCATCTTTCCCTTTACCTCATTTTCTTTCCTTCCTCCCTTGCGTCCTTTTTCCTTACTTCTGACCCCTCTTTCATCTTTCTCCTTCTTTCCTTCTTTCTCTTCTCTACCTATATAACCTCATACCTACAAACGTCTTCTCTCATAATTTCCCTTCCCTCTTCCCTCCCTTTTCCTCCGGCCGCTCATTCCCTCAATCTCTCCCTCTCTACCTCCCTCCTTGCTCCCTTTAACCTTCCTCTTCCCTCTCCCCTCCTTCCTCCTTCCTCACCCTAACCTTCCTCATTCCCTTCCTTCCCTCCTTCTCTCGCCCTCTCTCAGTTGCAAACACACACGTAGCAAGGGCTTCACCTGTGACCTTGAATACCTGTTGTGTGTTATGTCTTGACACTGCCTCAGGATTCTCGGGTAAGACTTAATAAGGTCACCAGAAGCCCCCCAGGACATAACCTTAATAAGTTGGCTTCCTAAAGCACCTGCAGATTTAGAAGGAGGAGGAGGAGGACCAGGAGTAGGAGTAGGAGGAGGAGGAGGAAGTGATGATGGAGAACGAGATGGAGGAGGAGGAAAATGAGATGATGAATGAAGGGAGGAAGAGGACGGTGAGGCGGTGGTGATGATGGAAAGTGAGGTGGAGGAGGAAGAAGAGGAGGAGGAGGAGAAGATAGAGGAGAAATAGGAGCAGGAGGAGAAGCTGGACGAAGGACAAAATGATAGGGAATAGAAGAAAAGCGAGAAAAGGAGATTAGAAAGAAGAAATAGAAATGTAATGAATAGGAGGAATAGGAAATAAGGAAATAGGAAGGTGAACAAAGAGGGACAAGTATAAAGAGCAAGTAAGGAAGGAAGGAGGAAAAGAGGGAGGGAGAGAAAAAGAGAGGGAGAAAGGGGGAAGAGGAAGTGTAACATTATAAGGTATAATGTTGTGTTCTGGATGATATATTGTGTGTGTGTGTGTGTGTGTGTGTGTGTGTGTGTGCCTTAAGCTATGAGCCCGGATGTCAAGTGTGTTATGAAGGCTGCTTGCATCGAAGAAATAAACACATATATGAAGAAAAAACAGGTGAATAACACGACGGGAAATCATTGTAAGTTTTGAAGCGTAATAGAAAAATATATATTTGGAGTAAAGAAGGAGAGAGAGAGAAGAATGAGAGGAGGGAGGAGAAAAAAAGGAGGAAAAAATAGAAGGAAGAGGAGAAACGAAAAATACACAGTGAAAATATATTGGAGGTAGAGAGAGAGTTAAGTAGGATTGAAAAAGGGAGAGAGAAAATAGGAAGAGAATGAAAAGGAGGAGGAGAAGGAACAAGAGGAGGAAGAAGAGGACTATTACATATTTCGATGCAGCAAATAATTAAAAAAAAAGAAAAAGGGAAGATAAGGATGCGGAATAAGGACTCTATGTGTTTGAAGCCGTTTTTTGGGCGATAAAGATATGAGAAGGTGGAAGAAGAGGAGGAGGAGGAAAGTGAGCGAGAAGGAGAGTGACCTGAGAAGTGGCTTGAGCGGCTCTTTGAGAGAGAGACACACACACACACACACACACACACACACACACACACACACACACACACACACACACACAAACGGATACAACGACACTTACACAGACACAGACAGAGACAAACAGAGACGGAACAGAAATGTAAAGATGGTAAAATTGCGTAGTATGAAAATGAGGCGAAGAAGGAACGAAGGAGGAGGAGGAGGAGGAGGAGGAGAATAAACATGAGTAATGAGGGAATGCCTAAATTTAGCATATAATAAAAGGAAGCGAGGAATATGCCGGTCCTGGAAAGGCGGCGTCGGGGTGAGAGGCGACTTAAGTTATCCGATATTTTCACTGTGACTTATTTTTCTCGGCGACTTTTTTTTTTTTTCGTTTCATGTTTGGACGATTTTAGGGCGTTTGGTGTTTTCTTTGTTTGTTTTGTTTATGTTTGTAAGTGTGTGTGTTTTTGTTTTTGCATGTTTTTTTGTTTGTTTTTTATTTAGATGTGATTTTTGTTTTACTTTGTTTTTCTTTTGGGTAGTTTTAACATGTTACGTATTTTCTTATTTTTGTTTTATCTACATTTTAAAACTTCTTACATTCTTTCTTCGTCATTATTTTTGTTCATTTATTTATTCTTTGCTGCTTATTCCTGTTATTTATTTCCTTTCTCTTATATTTTCTTTCTTTTTCGTCATTCTTCTCCATTTTTTCTTTCCTCGTTACTTTCTTTTAGTCCATTCTTTGTTGTTTTCCTCTTTTTTTTCCTTCCTTCCCTTCATCCTTTACTCCTGTTTCTTATTTCCTTTCCCT